>NC_092862.1:146665327-146669428 GCF_032062135.1 Pyxicephalus adspersus
GGAGTCTAAACTGCCTTGCCCCATAAACTTTTGTTTACCCCCCCATTTATGTGTACTGTGTATGTCGGTATACTCCCAGCAGTGTGTTATTACTCTTATTATTACACGCCTGTTTGTATGCTGAGCTTCTCCCGTGCTGCCCTCTATTGGGTGTCAGTGCAAAGCTCCATTGGGTGTACCCCACACCCTGCCCCTTGTATCGGGCTTCATGCACCCCCAGGGGTTTAGAAGTCTGTCCTTAGTACTGGGGATAACCCAGGGGGGTCCTGTGCCGGCATCTTCTCTGAAGATTATGGAGTGCTCAGTCACCATATTGGATGCCTGGGAATCGGCTCATGGCTTTGTCACAACATAGCTTCCGTGTAAATCAATGAAATGTATCGGGGTCATATGTGAAGATTGGGGTGTTGGGATGCCCGGAGGGCATATGTGGAGATTGTGGTGTTGGATTCTATAAGTCCGGCATTGCTTTGTCCCTAGGAACATCCATATTTCATCTGCTGGTAGTACCGAGGGTTAAAAAGTGACACCCTGTCAGTGTAATGACAATAATAAAGTATGTGACGGGGTGGTGTCACTGTTATTTGTGGATTACAGAACCTAGCCAACAAGTGCTGGGTAGAACAAACGGACTTTCAATCTGCTGCAGTGGAATAAAAGGATTTCAGTGTATTCGTTATTCCCGTGATCTCTTCCCTGACTTTCTTTTTTTGTTCTAGTGCTGGAATAAATAGGCCTGAATATCAGGAGACGGACAATGAGCCGCACCTTAGATCTGTTATCAGCCTCCACTCTCTGTATAGAAATGTCCCCGGTGACATTAGAATCAGAGCAGACAACGTGTCCCCTGTGCAGATGGTTTGGGATTCCTGTAGGAGACACCGCAGACTGAGGGGGGGATGTCATTCCTTCCTCCGAGTCCTGGCTCTCATACTAAAAATTGTATGACCCGGGCAGAGATGGGTTTGTGACATTGCTAGTTGTCACCTCATTATTGGGGCCATATCTGAGTTTATCTAAAGCAGTTTGTTCTTTATTTTGGATGTGATGTGGAAGGGATATACCTGTACTTCTCACATCTGGATGAATAGGAATCTGTGGGGAGACCCCCCCCCCCCCCCATTATTCCTGATATGGCGACATCTAAGAATCGTTGATTTCCTCCTTACTTTCAGTCCTGGTGACAATGGACATCAGGATAATTGAGGGGTAATTTACACAGTGAGTTCATTCATTCAGCAATTACTTCATCATTTCATAAAATTACCTAATACAGAATTTGGGAGGTGGGGTCGGGACAGGCAAGGCTTTCCTTTGTGCTAATAAAGTGAACAAAAGTAATAAAACCTAAACTTATTTTATTTCTTTTTGTTGCTGTTATAGTGGAGGAGTTTACATTTTCTTATATAGGTTGTTAAAAATGACGATAGTTATGATTCTGGAACAATACATTGCAAACTTCTGTGGAAAGGAATAAAACTTTTTTTTATTTGAATGGAAAAAAATGAACAAAACATATATAGAAAAATAGGAAAAAACATCAGAAAAATGGAACGGGGAGATAGGGTTAGAGGGGTAAAATAGGTTCTGATTAGAATAAACTAAAATGGACGTAAGTGAGAACAAATTTTATTAGCAAAAAATCCTTTTTACCTGACATGATTTACAAATTGACTTCATCCCTGCAGAGGAAATACAAATGTAACAATATCTCTGGTGGTCTCTGAAGAGTGTTTATAAATCATATATCAGAGATCCTATTTTGTGAGAACAGCGGCTATAACACAGCTGTATTTACACAAAGTTGTGGCTGCCAAAATGATAGACAAAACTTGATGGCCGGGGAGGGGGTGGCGGAGCAGAAGGACAAGGCTTGGTACTCATGTGTTGTACTTTAGTGAAGTGTTTGTAGGGTCATGTAGCAAATGCAATGGCATCAACCTGACTGGCTTTACCCATCCAAGCTCGGTGCTCAACCCAGAAATTTTTTCAAGCCTGGTGGGAAGAAATTTTAGGTGGGTGGCAGCCCCTGTATTGTGAACAAACTCTTTGGTAACCACCCAAAAACAGCCGGGTGGGTGCTGAAAAGTGCTGGGTGGTGCGCCCAGCTAAAAGTGCCTGGGGAGAACCCTGCAAACTGTATGCAGAATTTATCAAATTTAGGCTCAACCATTTGGGTTCTAGCTGCCTTTATTAATGCCTTGGCTGTGTATATCAAGGGTTGCTATAGTGCAGTGTCTGCAATTCAATACCTGGAGACTTGGACTATAAACGTCCGCAATCTAACTTATGTTCTTTCCATCTCACACCGATGGCATTGCCCAGAACGTCTCACCTTGGCATGGAGATGATGTAAAAGATATTCCTCCCCTTTGTCAGCTACCACCTCCATGCATTCTATGCAGCATTGGCCAGGAGTCTGTAGTTTGCTGGTACATACCGGAGTCTACTACTGACATTGTTCCTGACTAAGACCATCGCACTTATGGTTATGGTTGGTGTGGCTACCCGCAGGATGGAGGGTTCTTTGGCCCAGAATGGAGTTTCGGCTGCCCAGGATTGGGCTTCTGTTGGTTGTGTAGTTGAATCTTAAGGAATGACTGCTGTTGAATATCTTCCCCCTTCAAAAGGAAATTTCACTTTTTATGGAAGCTGGAAACTCCCTTTCACTCTGACTAATCTGTTGTATTCCATTGACCAGTTTCTACATTGAAACTTCTTCATTTTTGCTGTGCATATTCTAATATGCATCTCTTTGAATGTTTATGAACCCTGCAATGATTTCTCAGTCATGTATATTGTCCCTTTGATGGAAGATGTGGATCCCAGTGAAGGGAATCTGTCCAGCTGTTTTGACCTGATAAATCATTCCAGTCATGCTCATCCTGGCTGGTATTTACAGCAATAATTATCTGGTAACAGGCCTCATAAGCATATTAGGGGGAATCCTTGGGGCATCTGAGGACACACAGACAATCTGGCATCATTGCACACATAGGCCCTTCTTAATACCAGCTTGCTGTGAATGGCTGTGGTAGTGACCCGGATGTTTGTGATTTCTTCATTGAATGCCCCTAGATCTGTATCTTACAGGATTCATATTTTTGGATGGCAGCCTTCATTTTTCTAATTTGTTGCTGATGGATTCGGCTTCATTTCTGGGTAAGGAGGATTTGAATGGCGGTAGGCTTACAGCTTTGTTCAGTCCATTGGAATCATACAAGGGACGTGTATTATAGCTTTAATATTCACAACTTAATTTAGTTACAAGGCTTTCTGAAAGCCTTTTGTGATGTTGCATTCATGTTTCCTCTTAATTAAAAAAAAAAAATGCAATATGGAGGTAAACATTGCTTTTCACTCTCTAAAAATTAATTTGCATGCATTGGACTCCTCCACTGGTTGAATATGTGCAGATGGAACACAGCTTAGGAGGTTGCAGTGTTGACTTGTATAGGAAGGTTCAGTTTTTGGTATATACATAGCTAAGAGCTGGCATTTGGGATTACGTTCCTTCCTGCTGGTTTGGCTTGTTGTTGCCCCCCTCTGCTCCATTTATTATGCATTTAAAATTCAGCAGATGACAGCGGGTGCAGCATTGTCTACTAATTGGGATAATATTAGAAGTCCGGTACCCCATGTGTTTGTATTTAACATGTATTTATACCCAAAGCTGTTATTAGTTCTGAATAGGAGGAGAGATTTCTCCTTCAGTTTTTGCTCTGGAAACAATCCAGACCAAAAATAAAGCAATCTTTCGATCTGAACTCTCAAACTAGTAAAACCTAACAGGAGTTGAAATCCTTTCCCATTCTATACAAAAGTTAAAAATACATTTTTGGGGAGAGATGCTTTAACATTTTCTCTTTTGTTATCATTTTATTCTACAGAAGTGCTTACACAACTGACTTGGTTCCTGATTAAACATATATGATGGGGTGATAACACATGGCACAATAGAAAAGTACTCAGACAGGGAACTTGGCATGATTATTTTAATGAAAACTTGTCATTTTTGAAAGCGTTGAGGAGATTGACACTTTAATTAGGTTTGCTTAATGTGTAATGTGCATTTTTAAATTCACCCCATTGATCCCTTTA
>NC_092862.1:146669670-146707739 GCF_032062135.1 Pyxicephalus adspersus
TTGTGCTGGTATTGAGAGCCGACATTTGTGCTCGGGATTATTTTGTCAGATAGGGAGGAGAAGTTTGGATAATCGGGAGGAACAGAGCGGCCTCGCCCCGGAGGCTTTGCTGACTTTATTTCTGAGCTGGGATATATTTCACTTTCTGCATGTTTCCTCCATGTAGAGCAGTTTGGAGATGAGAAGCATATTTCTGCTCCTCAGCTGCTGGGTTTGCAGGCCAGGCTGTTCCCTTCTGTTACTCCGGACCTTTAAATCCAACGCCTGAATGTAGAGAACACAGATCCCTCTCGCTTTAATAATTGGTAAGTCTCCATTCTATCAACTGATCCTTTTCATTCACTTATGCTGACCTCATTGGAGGTTTGTAAAAATTTCTGCCGAGCGAATGACGATATGTAGGATTTTCAGTGTGGTTGGAAAATAAACATCTGCAGATAATTTTACATTTCCAAGTGGGATAGACAATAAGAATAGTGAAGGTTTGCAGCCAGAAATATGATCGGAAGTGAGCCATCACCCTGATATTGTAAAAGGCTGCAAAAGGGTCTCTGGTATTACCATTAACTTTCAGGGAAGGTTTGTCAAATCTCAATTTGCAAGTTTATGGTCAGAACATTTTTTTTTCCAGATCAGTGAACAATCTGACTCTTAGGATGTTGATCTGATGTTCCTGTGTTTATGCACAGAGTAGTAGATGCCTCCTGGCAAGGAAACAGAACCTGCCACCATTTTGTCTTCCATCAATGGACTATGTAGTTCACATGAAGTTTATACTTCTTTCTTTTACCAAATTGGAATTATTTGGCTGTAGATTACAGACAAGTTGATTTATAGCCTACCAAGGGTAGTTCTAAGTGACCCAGTCCTTCTCGTCCTATACTTCTAGAAGTTGGGTTTAGATGGGATTGGAACTGTGTAAGTGGTCTTGGTTTCTATCCAGACTTTCCCTTTAAATCATTTCCTGTAAAGACCGCCCTGACCGTCTTGTATTGCTGCTCCTCCAGGCACGCCATTGGAACGGCTGTTCTGTATTTGGGGAACGTGTGGATCCTCCACTGATACAGAACTCGGCCTGGTGGCCAGTTGCCATTCATCCAACTGCAAAGAGGACGAATGGCCAAACCTGTGTGCTGACACCAAGCCTACACTGCAATAGAATTGTGGATGAACAGAATGGTATCCGTCAGTTTAGGTGATGCCAGCAAACTATTATTTGACCCTCTCTGATGGTCTTTACTCTTCCCTATTCATTATTTGGAGATGATGTAGAAAATTCCAGCAATTGATGCAGAGCTGCTGCTCACAGTATGCGGTGGTATACTGGTCTATACAGAACAGTGTTCTCCCCAGCCCCTCTTTGCTGGGTGCACCACCTGGCACTTTTCAGTTACTACTTGGCTGTTTTTGGGTGGTTAATGAAGATTTTGGTCATAGTACAGGGGCCACCTAGCTTACAAAATATTCTGGGGAATATACTGCAGAATTTGGGATGTCCCTGTGTTTCACCTTGTTTTGGTAAATAATGTCCTTGTGGAAAGGGGGGGGGGGGTACATGAATAATCATGGCTGTGCATTTCTTTGTAGAGGGGTTTTTCCTCATTACACAGCAATATTCCTGACTGTCCTTCCTAGAGGCGCACGTGGCAGCAGATCTGGAGGAATATTGAACAATTTAGAAGGAGAATGCTGGAAATTATCCAGTAATATTCTGGCGACTATGTATGTGAGTAATATTGATTAGATCATTTCCTGGATGTAGCCTCCTTGTATCACTATGGATGTAAATAGACGTTGCTGCTATATTTGAGGCCTGAGTAGAGTGACTATGAATGTGTTTAGGATGGGAGCAGGCAGCATGCATCTGTTCTTTGGCTGATGACACACAGCTTCCATGTGCAGGCGTGGCCGGTCGCCTTCTGTTCATTCTGTCTGCAATGAGACAGCTATTGGCTGCCTGCACCAGTGGTCAGGAGGGGATAGCTGGGACATGACATCACAAAAACCCTCATATTGCTGTCCTATGTGAATGTAAATGGGTACTTACAGTGCTAGAATACTCTGCATACAGCAAAGCTTCTTCCTTTATTCATATATTGTTACTGTTCATAAAGCAATTTACATAAACGTGATTTACCTGCTGTTTTCTAGGTTCCAAGAGTTCTCAAAGCATCAGAAATACTTGCAGAGATGTTTTATGATAATTCTAATCTTGATAGCTTCTCCACCTTAGAAACGACAACTGTGAACAAAAGGAGAACTCCATCCAAAACTCTTTTGGATAGAATAGTTCTTGTAGCCTGTTGTCTTGCTCCCAATATTTTATTTGGGGGAGTTGTCCCCATGCAATCTGCCCCATTTTTTTCCCCCGCCATCTTCTTTCTCTTATTACAGACGATCTTCAGTCATCTTGATTGGCCATGCCGGCATGACATAACTCCCATGCAGGGTAGCAAGAGTTCTTTCATCCCAATACATGCAAGGGGAACTGGATTTCCTGGGTTTCCTTGGCTGTTGCAGTCAGCAATAACATGGTGCGGTCAGGCAGGTGAAAAGCATGATTACAGGAGTCACATCATCTGCCCCTTTCTGCAAAAATGACCGACCTGCTAGAGGAACTTTGGTGTCAATTTAAAGCTGAATTTCAGGATAAGCAAATAATAAGTAAATACATGATCTGTGTGTGTTCTTGAATCTTGGTGTGCTTTGTGTATTTGTTCCAGCACTCTGCAGTAATCCTGTGTAAACTTTGACTCTGTGCAGGAGCTTCTTTTAACTAAGACCAGTCGTCGTTGCTGTATTGTTGTGTGCAGGGTGACGGGGCTCTTTTCCACCACGTATAGTAGACTTCTGCAAGCTATCTACAGGGGTGATGCTTCTTGTTCCCTCCCACAACCCATGCTAATTTGCAGCACAGTCATGATGTCACTGCTACCTTTAAAGGGTAAAAGCTGGGTTTGCAAATGAATGTTGGCACGCACAAAGTTAGTTTATATGGTCTGTGGAATTTAAGTAGGCTTAGTATTCAGTGTTGACTGGAGAAAGGCTAGAACCTTTGCTAACATTTTATTTTCTGAATTTTTGTTGAGGATATTCCCTTCACAATATTTTATCAGGACTAGAAATGAATTTTTAATGGGGACTATTGTTTTCCTCCGTTCATTAGGGGAATCCTGCAGCTGTGTATTGTGTGTTATTATGGAAGGTTTTATCTTTTATGAGTCTGCTGATAAAGTTGTCTCTGGAACAGGAAGTTTGGGGAATTCTCGCCAGCAAGGACTATCAACAATATTTAAATCTAGACGGATGTCCTAAATCTTTCTCCAAAACAAACAGAATAGATTGGACTGCTTGAAATGGATTATTCTCCATTCAGATGTCTGACTCATTGGGTCTTCAGGTTACTACAGCCAGCCCATTCCTGTCCACAGAGTAAGATGCAGGTCTGATGCATGCTGCAGGAATCCTTCATTCTATGTTGTTGGGTCAGATTGGGAGTAGCTGACTCTGCCTGTAAATACTACCGGTTGCTGTGTAGGCTGCGTCAGAGGGACAGCTGAGAATTTAATTTTTGTGCGAAAGATTCACGAGGAGTATATTTTGTTTGCCTTTCCTTGTTCTACCCCCCTCCAAAAAAAAAAAAAAATCATGCTAATGTCCTCACTTGGTCTGTCTGCTTCACTGTGCAATGCAGATAGATCATGGTGGGGTGCTATACATAGCTTCCTGAAAACATCACAGCACCCAATACTCCTCTCGCTAGGAACTCTAATTCCCTCTGATGTGGAGCCTCCATGATTAGAAGCACTGAAATACAATGAATGAATGCCGCAGGATAGTGACAGGCTGCAGAGGTTATGAAATACTCAATGCCCTCCAACTGGAAAGTTGGGTGGGTTGTGACTTGCTGCAGCTTCTAAAGTACATTGTGAAAAGCTCACGTTGTGCAATGAAATCCGTATGCACAATGGAGAGTCCAGGATCATGTTATAACATGCAGTTTTTAAATTCAAGACCAACATATCCCATTAAAACATGTATCTTATCAGATGATTTGTGTGAAACCCCCACAGCAGAAAGAAGTCTGTATAACCTCCTTGTAGCGTGTGAATGGCTCCACGTTGTCACTTGCTTTGGGTGGACAGGTGGAGCTTTGCTATGTTGCACAGTAGAGTGTTGAGTCAGCAGGTTTGCACACAAGAGCTGCAGAATATCATTTCACTTTTGTGGTAAATCTCCGTGTATTATCAAGCTACTCCTCCTTTATGGTGATTGTAAGGTACAGCAATGTGTATATAGGCAGGGCTGCAATTTTCTAATGACTCCCATAGCTGTAGGTAGTCTCTGAATGTGACAGGTAAGGCATTATGTGATTTTCTTGTAGCAATTCTCTATTTGAAGAACTGCATTTTTTTTTAAGTGCTTTATGGCACAGGTTATGCAATGCTGGCGTTATTACTGTTTACTCCAGAGTTTAACTTTATCTTGTTTATTGTTTGTTTTTTGCACTTTGTACAGCCGCTGCAGTTTCATTTCATACAGGAAAGGTATTTGTTATTTTGCTCAGAACTCCATGCAGTCCCAGACTTCAGATTAAATTCCCCATTGCCTTCAATGTAGTGTGACATCATGTCATTGGCTCCCATTGAAGGCAGTTGGGACAGACCTACTCCCATGTGAGAAGTGCAGATAAAATGTTTGCACTCTCTATAAATATATAATATAATTAAATATGATATGTTAGGTTCCTGTAATATAGATATTAGTCATAATAAAATGATTAAACAGTAGCTGTTTCACTGGTGGTGTCATGACCAGCAGAGCTATTTTACAGGATAGCTGTAAGACCGACTCCGCCTCAGTTTATTTTGTTCATGTTTGTAAAACTCATTCAGTTTACTGTTTATTATACAGTATTGCTATATTCTAAATGTAAATGAACTGCATGACTCCCACATGAAATGCAGAGATGTTGCCCTGTTTAAATCTCTGGCAGATTACCTGCAAGTCAGTCTGTGCTCTCCATCTTCCCTTCTACCCTGGGATTATTTCATGGCATATTATTGCTTCCAGAGTTTGGAGGGATTGGCTCAGTATTGTAGGTTAAGGAGGGCTGCTGCATATCTGTAATCTGGTCTACACCAAGGCAGATTGGATTGAAGTCAAAATTCCCCCTGGAAAGGGCGGACCTTTCAAACTTTCATATTGTTAATCATCACTCATTCATTGTCGGATGAAGCATGTTGCATGCGTTCAACCTATATGGAAAATACATAATTTGTATATCAAAGGCTTTATGTTCTTACTCCACAGTCTCGCTTATAAATTAGTATTTTATACAATTCCTTATTTCTGTTCCTCTAATTCCTCCTTCCCCAGTTTGCAATATATTGTGTATTCAGCCATGTTTGACGCTGCAGAGAAGTTATCATATTTTTCTTTCCCTTTTAGGCATTTAGTTGAAGTATTTTGGCAGTTTATATCACACAGCTAAATAAATGTCAGTCATAATGTCCTAAGGTTTATAAGTACAAATTGTCTGCTTGTGAGGGATTTTCATTTTGTCTGTTCTATACTCCATAAAATTATGGTGGCTTTAAAATTAGTTTTTACAAACCTTTTATGTTTTATTGGTGTTTTTAAGGTAAATGCTTTGTAGTGATTGCAGAGCATTGACTTGACTTCACCTGGCGATCCAGTAGTTTTCTGGCAATTTAGGAAAGTAGCTTTGATTCTGAATTATCTTTTGGCCCTGTGATTGGCATAGGAGCCCATCACCTTGGTTATGTATAATGTTAATGGAAGAAGCAGCTTGGAAATCTGCAAAACCTTCAGTGTTACAAGTCCAGTTGAATGCGACCAGCTACTTCTCTGTACACCGAGATAAGTATGAGCAGCTCTGTATATGATCCCATCATAGCTGACTGATGGGAATAAACCCGTGTGTGTGTGTGTGTGTGTGTGTGTGTGTGTGTGTGTGTGCGTGTGCCAAGATGGTCAAAGATCCCAAACCCGGAAGAGGATTGTGTGAAGATGTTGCTGTTGAAATGCAGTTTCAACACCAACATATTATTGCAGAGGCATAGCCAGTCCTTCTGTAATAAAGAATCTGCTTGCTCACAGTTAGGTAATTTTTAACCCTGTTGAAACCCTGCCCGGAGAACCAGTCTTTCTTCTGAAATTTGTTCATGCTGGGTCATCTGTTTGGCACAAATGTGCACTGTGATGGTCTTATGGGATCAGTGACCCAATGGCCAGCATTGCAGGCTGACAGACCTCTAATTGCAGAGGTTTTTCCCTGCCTACCTTACAGCAAGAAAAGTGGGTATTGGCAGGATCCCCAGGTAATAGGTTCATAAAGAAAGATTTGCAACCCTATACAGTAAGGCATGAAACCTATACAGATATATTTTAGCAGTTAAAAACAGGTTTGTATTTCTGTTAAACTTATATGGTGAAAACTCACAATTGCTTCCTGCCTTGATTTTTGTATCTGTGCCACTATTGTCTGCTGTAGAGGTTTGGTATGGGTAAGGCTTTGTACATTTTAGTATATGCAGACTACGTGATTTCAGGGATTTATCTAGTTCTACTATAGTATTACCATGAACTTGTTAAATGTAAATAATCTGCTGACACTTCTAAAAGTGTTTTAAAAAATAAATAAAAGAACACGCAGAACTAAATGAGGTGCATGTGAAACTCAAGCTGTAGTGTGGGTGAATCTGATACTGGTGGTGCAGATAATACGAACGGTGGTGAAACGTTGCAGATCAGTTTACTGGGGATCTTTTATTCAAACCATCGTACAAATATTGTTATTGATTGGGTAAGTCGCTGTGGCTTTCCAGCTGCCCGGTCCTGCATTTCTGCTTTGTTCCCGTGTGAATTTGCATGTTACGGTGGAAGGCTGTGTAGGATTAAAGCAGTCTGTCTAGGTAATAAGTTTGATTAGAGATTAGAACCTGCAGGAGCACCAGGTAATGTGAATTACAAGTCACTGGACTCTTTATTTTCATAAACTGCTTGCCTTTACCTTTTCTGTTCTGTTACAATGTTTTGCGAGGTTTGATGGGGATATCTGCTTATCAGACAGCCTGGTGGTCCAAGCTAGGCCAAAGCTGTCACCATTCCTTCTCAGAGGCCTGCCATAGTTTTATTTTGTGCAGCAGGCAAGGTTTGTTCTGTGTGTATGAAGTTCTTCAGAGGGAACACATACTATGAATTGTAGGTTGCCATCTTTCCCTTCTTGAGTGGCCTGGATGTCTTGGTGTTTGTTTATGAAGATTTTAAAGCAAAGAAAATGCCCCAGTGGTTAGCACTCTTGTCTTTGCAGTGCTGGGTCCCAGGTTCAGCTCTCAGCCATGACATTATCTGCATGGAGTTTGCAGGTTCTCCCTGTGTCTCTGTGGGTTTCCTCCCACATTCCAAAACTTGCAGATAGGTTAATTGGCTTTCCCCCAAAATTAACGGTATTAAAGATAAGGGACTGAGGTAGGGCCATTAGATTGTGAGCCCCTTTGAGGGACAGTTAGTGGCATGACTACGGACCCTGTAAAGTGCTGTGTTGGTGCTATATAAATACTGAATAATGATGATAATGCAAATTTCTATAGCTGAATTCTTTGCACAGCGGCCCTGTATGAACGGACAAATACCTGAAGCCTAAGTGACCAGTTTGGGTGGGAAACAAATGAAAAATGAGAATGTATCCAGACATAATCCAAATTATTTATGACTTGATTAATTTACCATTTTTCCCCCGTAATGTGGCAACACGCTATAAAAGGGAAAATGTGTTGTAGTGAAAGTGAGAGATGATGTAGCAGGAAAAGCCTACATGACCCTTCCTGGAGGCACAATGTCAGGACGTAACCTCACCTGAACGTTTAATATGCTGATTAACTTGTCATCTGAGGTGGAGTTCGGGGAAGCTGCAGAGAAGACTTCTGACCCTTCATCCCCTGTTACTGCTGTATTGTTAATTTGGGAAGCCAGAAGACTAATCTCTTTTCATAAGTCTCTCGCTAAGTCTGCATTCTGTTGACCTGCTGCAATCGCTGTGGCTGAAGTTCTACGTTTTGGGTGCAGAATGAAACCTTTCTTTCATTCAAGCAGTGTTTGATACTTACCCATCCTTTGGGTTTAGCAGCTTACTCTTGGTTTTTGGCTAGAGATTGAATGAACAACACTGGTTGATGCACCAGGAGTCTAGAATAAAAAGCAATGTGTCTAACTGGTACAGCCATAATGCTATCCACACCCAGCACATGGCATTGCATTGTTTCAGCATGTACAGTGGGTGTAGTACCAATGGAAATGCTTAACATAGCTGAATGATATGGCCTTACCTCTTATTATTGGTTCCTACTAATGAATTTGTGCATTACTCACTACCTGTACTTTGTGGCAAACCTGACTTGTCTAGACTGCTGTAAACCAGTTTGGGTGTTATCCATGTGCATTGCAATGTTGTATGAGAAATGTATAACAGGGAATGGTTAACGTTTGCAACTTAATTGGAACAGCCGAGTCCAAGAAGTCCTACTGTGTGCGCTGGGCAGATTAGTGTCTGTATATAAACAAATGCTAGGCTCGAATTCGTTAGCAAGTCTGGAATCTGGGAGACTAGAATTATATAGGAGCTGTCATTACCAACCTGTTCTGGAAGGTGGTCAACGGATTCTGAGCTCTATATCTAGGCAGTCACTGAGTTATGAAGATGATCTTACTTTTATATGTGCATCAGTGCATCAGTAAAGATAAAACTACATGAAACTGGGATGTTGGCCTGGTCTGCAATGGAAGCTTTCATAATTATAAACTCTTCTCATATCAGGAGTCTTTATTCCATTCTTCTGCAATTGCAAGTTGTCTGGTGGTCATGCAGTATTTAGTACTTGGAGTTTTTAGCTGTGGCCCAAGTCACCTAGTGGGTGATCGGCCCTGCGTAATTCTGATTCCAAGGCTGGTGTGCAGGAAAAATGTGGGGACATGCAGAACATTCTCAGTGAATCAACTTATCGATCTACAGAGTGTGCATTTAAACCTGGATTGTAATGTGAAATTTATATACACCAAAAATGCAAATTTTATTAATTTTACCATTGTTGGATGTTTTTAAGTGCTTTTGACTCCACTGTGCTGGTGGAGGGCCTTTACCCAGGTGCTTGTCACTCTGCTCCCGGCTACCCGGTCTGTATGGAATAGATTGTTGTCTTGTCAAAGGGGACCATTGTGCCCCAAAAACACTGTCCGTCTGCAAGGAATTACAGTAAATGGAAACTTGAAGAAACTAGTGCTGACAGTATTTTTTTTCCGTTGGATCTATTCTGTGTCACTGTTGTCGTGCACCGCACATTTGTTTGTTCTTTGAGGAGTCGGTACGCGATGATATATAGAGGATTTGTACAGAATAGGTGTCCAGGCAACCTTCGGCTTGTAGAATGTTTGTAGAAAGCGATCTTTGATTTGCATTCTGTACAGATAGATCTCCAAGCTTTACACCCCCCCGTGGCTAATGGCGTGTGACCGATTTTTGTTCACTCCTGAAAAGTGTTTTCATAAACTCTGCATGGAGTAAATACTAACAAAGTTCTAGCAGCGTTCTCTTCCACCTTTGTAGTTTGCTGGAAAGCCTCTTGTTGCAGCAGAGACTTATGTGACATGAGATGTCTGTGTACAACTGTAGGCCTTCATCCACTTTTGTTGTAATGACAGCTGCTAATTCTTTCTCCTTTCCACCTGTTTACAGGGGGCAGGTATGCAGACACAGCGACCCCCTAGGTCATTGTACAAAGGGTTTCTAGAAGTGGCATTTCTGTGCATAGGGTATACTCAACAAAAGTAAATAGAAGACTGCACAGCATTCCTGACGCTGTATTAAAACATGGATGCCTTGACACTCCACATTCTGTCTTTGCACGTCTTGTGTAGATTCTGTAAACCCACCCATATTATTCTGGCCTGCAGTTTCTGAAATTCCTGGCATATCTGAGCTGTGGGACAAGCAAGGGCTGCAGTGCAGAAAGCTGGGAACCTGCTCTACATGTAATAATGTCTGTGCAGATTCACTCATTAGGAAAACACTGGCATTGCCGAGCCCAGAGATGGATATGTCCCAGATAGGCCATAGTCCTGCTTTGCAATTGTAAACAGATCCTTGCTATTTAGGATCAGACTTCACATCTCATACTTTATAATAAAAGAATGACCTGTTTTATGCATAATATGTTTTTAAAATTTTACAAAAAGATAAAAACTGAAACAGAAGGACAAGTAAACAAATAAACACACTATTGCGTATCATTGTTTGTATACATATAAATATTTGCGCAGGTATGTATCCCATAGGGAGAAAAGAAGAGATCAAGAAGACTGAGAAAAGGAAGAAAAGTAAAGTAGACGTGGAAGAGAAAATGGGGGAAGGGGGTGTCTAATATCTTTAAGTATTGTTAGCTATATAAATATTGTTAAACAATATCCAGTTTCAGGTCTGAAGCCATCATTTACATACAGGGAATCCATATATCACAGTAGTATGAGGGTTGTTGAAATTCATAATAGAGTGGCCCCCTATATCAATACCAGTACCGCCACTTATCCATATATTGTACAAAAGAGAAAAACAACTTTATTGGAGCCAGGAAGAATGGCCAACAAGATCATCTTAGTGTCGGGACATAGATGTGCATCCATAAGTTTATTGTACAATGCAAACATTTTTTCAATAGTTTAAACTTTTTAAAAAGTTTCAATAGGAGAACAAGAGCTCTAGATATGCAACATGGATCCACAGATATGACCACATCTCCAACAACTGGGTTCATACGTGGGGTCAAATTTATGTATGTCCTGCGAACATCTATACCGCCTGCTCAGAACCTTGCAGCAGCCTTCCTGGTTTCTGGCCGATCTGGATACCTTATGTACATACGTGAAGGACTTTTCAATTTCTTTATGTTCTAATGTACTATTCTTTTTACCAATATCTAATGTGGAATGTTGGGGCGGAGTTCATGCAACAGAATATTATAAATATAGGCAACCCCATGTACCACTGTCAGTTTGTAGAATCAATCTTTCAAATTCTGTGGGTGATCTAGTTAAAGGGTTCAGAGGTTTTAGGTTATGGATGAAATCTCTTATTGAATGTATGCCAACCACTGGGATCTCTCTGGAACCCCAGCAACCTGTATTTCCATCAAGGAGGGAATATCCCCTTGCAAAAGTATTTATTTAACTCTAAGGAATGACATGTTTTATATTGGTGTCTTTGCTGGTTGACTCATGTTGTGCTTATGTTTTATATAAGACGATTTGGGGCGTGTACTTGGGTTAGATGAGTCTGATTTAATTTCCTAGAATAGATAATTACCTCACTATTAATGTATAAAGATAAATGTTAATTCACAGTGCTGAGCCAGTGACTAATCCTTAATATATAAAGGAATTGTAATAATGGCCGGCATTATCACCCATTATGTGACAAATGTAACGACTGCTTAAGTTTCCTTTTATCATTGCTCTATGACCCCAAATAACAGATGTGTACTTCAGAAATGGTTTTCTTTAGAAGTTGACGTGCTGGCGGTTGTATTATGTCTTTGTGGTGAGGACTCCCCAGTTTCCTGTCAGTCTGAAGATGTTACTGATGGTCCAGGCAAAATGCATACATGAGCAGCTGCAAAATTCAATAAAACCTAGACCTGCAGCTAACCTTATACTATGCCTCCTTTATCCGGGTTCTCATGTGAGATTTGTGACTTTGTTTCCAGAGGCCTTCAATGAATACGAATACAGAATGGTTTTGTAGAGTTCCTTTTTATATCCAGCTATAGCCAAGTGGTGTGGGGAGTAATTGGTGCCCCTGTAAGGTTTTCCACCTGTGCATTTTTTTTACCATATTTCTGTAATGTCTTTCAGGCGGGGTCCTCTCCTCCTCCTCCTCCGTATCGGTCTGTCATTTGCAACCCCCATTTAATGTATAGGGCTGCTTAATATGTTGGTGCTATAAAAATACTGTTTAATATTATTGTGGCCTTGGTGTCCCGCACAAACCAGCTTACCAGCCCTGCAAATCTCATATTTTCCCTCTTCACTTGCCACTCTTCATGTTTTGTCTCTCGCTGTTGCCTTTGCATCCTTTTTTTTTAATTTGGGGAGCTGACTGTCTCATCCTGGCTCTTGCATTCGATTTCTCTGATTCTGTGCCAGATCTTGCACGTGAGCAGATGGAGATCTAGCACATTATTATTCTGTTTTACATGGAACCTGCTGCCTTGTGGTATGTGATGAAAAGACAGGAATAATGTGCCCAATATACTTGCCCAGGCAAGGAATGTGGAAATGGAATGGCAGAAATTGATTTACTGGTAATGGTAATTAAAAATGTTTGCGGTGGAAGGTTAGTAATACCTAATGTAAAATCAATGTTGTATTAGGAATAATTACTCTATTTAGGCTGGGTTCTTTTTGTGACGGGTTAAAATTTAGTTTTGCTTACTGGTGCCCCAACCTCTCCCCCCAACAACAAAAAAGAAAAATACAAGTTCTCCTTTTCATTCTTCACCCTCAATCTCCTTGGTTAACAATGCTTCTCGTTGGGCAGAACCACACTCTGTCCTGCCCATTTCCTGTGACCCCAGCTTGTTTTCATGCTGTCATACAGGTTGTCACAGTATCCAGAATGAATTGACCCTCACCTCATTACATGAGTGCTGCTGGGGCCTGGAAGAATGCCTGCTGGCAGTGAAAGAAAGTGCCGGATTGACAATACTTGGCCAATGGAAGACATGGAACAAATCGCCAAATAGTAAAGTTATGGAGATTGTGATTTATCCCTACACTATGCAAAATGGAGTTCTTGCAAAAAAAAAAAAAAAAAAAAGTTCTTAGGATACTTTTATAGATATTCTAGTTTGCTTTTAGATACTTGATGGAGATCATAATCTTAGTTTATCAACATTGTACAGAAACCTTATATAAAAGATGTACATATTTGCTGAATACATGAAGCTCTCTACTACAATCACAGAATGCTTTGATTGAATTGCTCGTCACCTCCCAGACTTCTCATTTACAAGCCTCTTCACATGGTTTCTGTTACCTCTGTGTGATGCTCTGGGCTTGGGACATATTAAATGAAAGATTCTGAACGTTGGTGAAGTCATACTTGCTGTTCTTTTCCTTCCATTGTGAGTTGAGCGGCTCTGATGGTCTTTGTGCATTGAGTGTGCGAGGGATGAGAGGGCCTTGTGCACGGCGGACAGGATGATGTCACTGGGATTGTGCAATGCTAAAACTATTTCTCGAACAAAAGCAGTCTGAAGGCTCAATCTGTCGCTGCTCCGTGAATGCTGAGCAAAGAGATGGCTTTGTCTTGTTTTTATTTGAATTGCGACTTCATCAATAATGTGGAAAGTGTCTGTGTAAAGTAAGTCCCGAAGTGCTCGACCGGCTTGTTACATATGCCTGAATAGAGTGTGGGTGGTGTGAGTAAACCCACACATGGCACTCGGTGACCTTGTGGTCACTTCAGCTGCTAAATGGCCAACAGATTAAGCTGTATGCCTGCGCAAAAAATATTCAGTATATCTCTGCAACACATGCACACTTTCCTGTTCTTCCTTTTAAAAGTGCTGCTAATAAAAAATAAAAAAATTATATATATATATTATAAATTTTTTTTTTTTATTTCTCCTCAGACATTTATATTTCTTCTTTAGCTGGTTGGGAAGAAGCTACAGGTGACTGGCATCCACTGTATTGACCCAAATGTTACTGAAAAGTTGCAGAGTGGGGTACACTGTATGGGGGCGGCATAACCATTCATCCTTAGTACATGGGCAAGCTCTGCTTCCTGATTTGTAGTGCCGCTCAATGGTAAACGTTTCACTGTAGTCCAGGGCTATATTTGAAGAGCTTGTGCTCGTGTATATACAGTGTTCTCTCTGACCCCTTTAAGCTGGGCGCACCACCTGGCACTTTTCAGTAACCACCCAGCTTTGGGTGGTTTTTGGGTGGTTACTGAAGAGTTGGGTCCCCATACTTGCCTACAGCTTCTTCCCATCCAATTTAAAAACATTTCTGGGGTGAACACTGATATATGTATGTGTGACATACATACATACACACATACATACATATTATTATTATTATTATTATTATTATTAAACAGGATTTATATAGCGCTATCATATTACGCAGCACTGTACATTAAATAGGGATTGAAAATGACAGACTAATACAGACAGTGATACAGGAGGAGAGGACCCTGCCCCGAAGAGCTTACTATCTAGTAGGTGGGGGAATTTCACACACAATAGGAGGGGGATATGTAGTGGTGGGAAGTAATGAGGGTTTAGCAGACAGAAGAAGATGGGTAGGCAAGTTTGAGAAGATGGGTAGGCAAGTACATATATATATATCTGTGGCAGCTATTGCTAAAGAAAACTTCTTCTGAGAGGGAAAAATATTCTGCTAAAATTGAAATCCTTCCAATGTTTCTAGCTGTCTTCTGGCTTTAACGCTTGAGACTCTGGCACAAATCGGAACTGCGGATCATGAACATAACGTAAGGTCAGATCTTATTTAGCATTCGTATTTCAGGTCAGGCACTCTAACAGTAAAAAAAAAAACCCCTAGGTTACTAGTTTTTTAACGTGACCCTGTGATTGATATACCCTATTGTAAAGAATCGTAAAGGAAAAAAAACCTTGGGATTGTTAACCCTCCTGGGTTCCCTGCAGCTTTCATTTTCTTCCTGCTGACCTCCACATCCCTAATATATCCTGTAATGGGTGGAGGGCTGCCGGAGGAACCAGTGAGAGTTGTGGTTGATGCTCCTTAGAGTCCCTACAGACTCCAGAAATTTCTACTAAACTGAGCAGAGTTCTGACATCTCAAGCAGCTGGAATTCTGATTGTTTACTCAATTTGCACGGTGCTTTGAGAAGCTGTCAGCCTTGACCATCTTCATATTCCTCCTACACAGAGCCGAGAACTTTCACTGTGCAACTAAGATTCTTTCATTGACTTCAAATGTTTAAATGAAAAAATGTAGGTACTGGGTTGTAATAGTAGAAGCCTCCCAATGAATTCAGATGGCCAGGTTAGAAGTCTTTCCTATTGTAAATCCTTTCTGTGGTGGGACAAGTGAAAGCCGTGTGTTGTCTATAGCCGGTGTAGTGGTGGGGATATTTTACGAACACATTGATGGAAAGTTGAGGGCTGTGGCCTGAAGTTGCCCTTGCTGCTTGTGGGCTAGAAATGTTGCACTGTCTGTCTTTACAAAAGGGAATTGTAGCACCTGTGGACTGATACAACTCCAAATTCTGTGCAGCAAGGTGTGCATGCAAGTTGTAACTCCATCTTTCCCCCAATATTGACTTGTTAGTTTCTGTTGGGAAAATGTGTAAATCCTGCATGAAACTTGTTAAAATTATTATGCACAGACCCTTTAGTCAAAGGTTTTTATTTATGTACTAATGGTATATTTTATCTTTTCTAGGATACCTCTAACAAAGGGTGAACAAAGTAGACGTCTGACGATAAGGTAAGGGATTTTTTTTCTTGTATCTGTTAAATGTGCAAAGAAAACTTCTGTAAGGCCAAATGTGTACTCTACATTGTTGCCAGACATCTTTCATTACTACAGAACCCCTTCCCTCTGTTATGGAGAGAGGTAGAGGCTTTTGTGATCCTGTCCTAGGGTAATAAAACATTTCATTTAAATGGTTTCAATGTTCTAGGACAAGGAGGTTCACTTACACTTTAAGACACTCTCTCAATTGGTGCAAACAGCACCCAAGAAAAACTTGGTGTTGAAATTACTATTTTTTTTCCCCTTTGTTTCCATTCCTAAAGCTCTACTCCTAATGAATATCACTGTATATAGAACTTAGATTGGAGTGAACACTAAGATTCTGTTTAATTGTCTCACAATTCTTTTTCCTCCTACGTTGTTGCTGTCTGCAGCTGAACCTGGGTCTGTTTGTAGATGGCAATATGTTTGGACAGACGATTCTTCCTTTTCCTCTTTTATTATACTTGAATGTGCAGATGAGCCATCGGTCTGATTATCGGGAGATCCTTGTAATTGTGTCTTAATACCTGCGTTCTCCTGAGCCGCGTCTCTGACCTGTCCGCCGTCTGCGAGCAGCTGACTCACTCTCTGGCCGAACGCCATAATCTGCATGACAAACCTTTTTAGGAAGTTGGGCTTTCCGCTTTGGAAGAGATTTGTTTCTTATTACACAGGAAGAGGGTTTGTCTTTGTTTAGTGTGTAGAATAGAAGTTTGTTTTTCTAGTGAGGTTGCAGTCAGGTCCTAAGTGTTAGACTGACTAGTGGTAGAAGCAATACATGACATGCTGTGGTTATTACCCACCCAGGGCACTGCCATTACTTCAGAGTGACTTGTGGTAATGCACATGTGTTATTAAAACCAGGGTAAAGTGCACTAAACCAAAACAACAAAGTTAAAATTGCTGATTTCATATAGACAGTCTCTTACCTCCTTTTTTATGGTCAATGCATAAACATTCCATGTTGTACAGACTTTTTGCACTAATATAATATGCAAGCTGGGCTGGGTGGTGTTAGTTACTTTTATGAAAAAGCTGGGAATACTGGTTACTGCAGTCCAGTATAAAATATATAGTTTTACTTTTCTAAGATTGCACAGTTGCTTAAAGAACAAGCAAGCTTTGTTTTATAACTTTATTTTGCAGTTGCTGAATGTGAAATCTATCACAAGACATAAACCAAAACATTAAGCCCAACTACATTGTTCAGAACCTCTTTGACCCACTGGGACTTGGAATCCACATCTGTTCTGTGGTATCTGGCACAGATATTGTCAGCAGATCCTTTGTCATACCGCTTCCACCAGCCGGCCTTCTTTTCACTAAATTACGCACTCGGCCATCCACTTGAATCAGACCCGTCCACCTTGAGTTATTCCAGTTCTGATAGTCAGATGACCATTGTAGGGGCTTTCATGGGCAAGTTGCAATGTAGTGCATTGGGACACTTTTCTAGCTTGGCCAGCTTTACCTGCTGTTTTAAATGTGCCTTGACCTATTGTCCCGCCATCACAATTTGACCTTGTAGTTGCTCAGATCTGAACACTTGTACATTTTCCTGCTTCCTACCCATCCTCCATGTTCAGAGTTGACTTATAAACCCCTTACCTCCCCTTGTAGGACCCATTGTAACCAGATAACTGGTATTACTTCACCAGTCAAAGGGTTAAACGTTTGGGCTCATTGATATGATATACCACATGGTTTTATTGTGTCATGTGATTGGAGGATTTTATAAACATCCCAATGATAAAGAAAATTTTAATGTTCCACTTCCTGCATTCCTGTATGAAACTTATTCTGTCTCCTATTCACCTTGGTATTTGGATGGAGCAGTGTTTGTGTATCCAAGAAGTGGCGTTCCCCTGTGTACAATCACAATGTGTATAAATCTCTATGGTAATGGATGTGTGTGTTTTTGTTACTGCTTCATACAGACCAGTCATCCTTATTACCTTTCTATATATATAGTGAAATATTAAAATTGAGATTTGATGCACAGGAGGTTCTGTTCCTCAACCAAGCTGCAGTAGTACTGAATGTCCCAGCATGTTCTGCAAAGAAAATCCTTTACTCAGCACAGCTGTAAGAGTCTAACTTGCTTAATTTAATCACCTGAGACTTTCCTAAAACTCTGATCCAGCAAATCCTCAAAGGTGGATCAGTTGTGTCCGGCTCCTCCTTTAATCCTAAAATTAATTTCATCCATCAGTGTCACTTTAAAACTAATCTGGGCTGAGCTACATCTTCCTTTCATAATTTGCAATGCGTTGTGTTAAACTTTAAATACCTATCCAATTTTAGATGCACAATGCATTCAAAAGAATAAATATTTATTTTTTTGATCAATTTTTCAATTTACCAGGCTTTTCTTTTTATTTAGACTGAATATTAGTCTCCGTTGTTGCCATGCACAGCAAAATGCTATAACGGCAAGAATTGTGATCTGCTATAGACACATCTGATGTACGTTGATCTCACTGGAGGGATAAATATATTGTAGATTGAGAACATTTGTGTAAGGGTTTTTTTTTTTTTTTTTTTTTTTTTTGTGAATGGAAGCAAAAAGCAAAGCGCTTCATCTTAGAAGTGTAAAATGCAAGGTTTTAGGGATGGTAGGTCTGTATCAGTTAACACATACTCTGCTTTTTAAGGTTACAAAGTAACCCAATCACACGTATGGTTTGTTTCAATATAGGTTAAAGATTTTTGGTATGGCATACCATTGGCAACTTTTGACATATCACTAATCTGATTATATTGGTGTGCAGTGACTTTGGTAACATGCCGGATTTCTGTGCTCCCTATACTTGCCTGACCAGTAATCGCTATGTGGGCACCTGCAGCGATTTCCTGTACAATAACGGCAGAAAGAAGTGTCATTTCCCCCCCCTTCTTCCCCTCTGGGGCTGGTGATTGGTTTGGATAATTAATTCCTCCGGATTGTTTGTAAAGCCGGGAGGAAGCTGGTTGTACAGTGGCAGTTAAGGTTTATATTCCCCTCCTTTGTTCGGTTTCCTTTTCTGCCATGTCTTGAGTTTTGCAGAGCGGGTCCTGCATTCAGTATCACAGACCGCAGGGCTCTGCTTCCCCCTATTGATGGATTTCTTGCAGTGACTTTTTTCTTGTGTGTGTACAACATTCCTATGAAGTGTTCTCCATGAATTAGATAAACAATAAAATAACGGCATGCACCTCACTGATTTATTTAAAGTGGAACCTCTGCTTTGCTCTTATTACCATCTTTGTGCTCCGTGAGAGATTTCAGCTAATGTGCTGTCCCTGAAATGTGGTGGAGGAAATCCCCTCTTGCAGTTGTCACCAGAGAAGTAGCTGCTGGGAAATCTTCCAGTAGGGGATTCTGTTACATTGACAGCTGCTGGTTTTGTCTCCCTTGCTTATAAGCTAAATCTATATGAATGAGTGAATACAGGCAATAAATAAAAACCTGAAGAGGATTCCAAGCCTGTCTTTTATCGGAATCTAAACACTATGCAGGAGTTGCCTTAATACAACATGGTACAATGTGAATTTGGTTACCTGTTAGTAAAGGCTTGTTCTTATATCAACTCTTTGGTTATTACCTATATACTTGTACTACTTTTATTTTATAATGGGTGGTAATATAA
The DNA here is from genome assembly GCF_032062135.1 of Pyxicephalus adspersus. Taxonomy (NCBI): domain Eukaryota; kingdom Metazoa; phylum Chordata; class Amphibia; order Anura; family Pyxicephalidae; genus Pyxicephalus; species Pyxicephalus adspersus. The sequence continues at coordinate 146,688,885 of NC_092862.1, forward strand.
TGCAGATTTGAGGTGTGCAAACTCCTGCATACCCATTGCATGTCCTCACCATAAAGTGCTGAACTGTTGGTTTTCTGGAACACGTGCCTGCTTTAGTGAAATCCTACTTTAATTACTCCAGCCTTTTTTACCATTTTTATTCCACCTGTAAACTTACTGCCTATGTTTTGTTCCAACATAGGAACTTGTGTGACCATAAACTGATTGATGTTTTATGTTTGCATTTACATTCTAGCGTTCTTCTACAAATGCATTTGGATCCCTTTTCCATTGGGTTCGCTGTTGCAGTTCTCTAAATGTTAACCAGCAGACCTTTTCTTGTGATAGAACTTATGTTCAAAAATTTCTCATCCGTCTGATGGAAAAATCTGATTTCTTCTGTAGTCATTGCTGTAGTCTCGACAACACAGCCTTTTTCAATAAATAAAATCAATTCATTGCTCAATTGTAATTCTGGAAACCGAATTCCTGTGGTGGGCAGTCGGTGCTTAGTTTCCAGCAATCTCTTCAGATTGCATTTCTCAATGGATAAAAAGTGTTTAAAATGTAAAAAACTGCCTTACATAAAGTAAACCCATTTGTGTAGGTTTGTCTATATTTTTTCTTTTTGTTTTTAGAATTTTTTTCTTATTCTAATGAGTTTCTCTCACAATCAGATCCTGATGTACATTTGTAATGAGCACATTATCTCTTGTTTACAAAATGCTGCTGATCTCCAGTGTGTTTACTGTGTCTGGAGCACAAATTATTTTTCCTCATCCTTTCCAATGATCCTCGTTTTCTGGCCGCTCGTCTTAAACCGTCCCTTCCTGCCGCCTAATCGCCTCTAAGGAGATTATAGAGCGGTTATTTTGGGGAGTCGGAACACAGAACATAAAATGTCAGCCTGATTTCCTGTTGCCTCATCCTCTTGCAATGAAACTTTGCTTTTTATGTCTTTTGTCTACCTATCCTCATGATTGGAAAGTTTTTTTAAAAAATGTTCTCAGATGATGCTGGTTGTAGCTCAATTATTTTTTGTTAAGAGCTGGTAAATGTAATAAAAAATCTCAGGCTTATACAGAAAACAGAATGCCTTTTAGTATGGTGGCAAATATGTTAGTCAAATTAACACATTCATCTGTCTAATGGCTTACATTGACCTTCTAAAGCTCAACTTCACGTTCGAGTAGACAGGATTCATAATAAAATTTTACTGGTGTGAGTATTGGGGATCTAAATCTGTGTCTTATTGCCTCTCATGAGAAGAGGGAAGGATTGTATCATCAAAGTATTAATGGTGCTATCAGCCCTAGACCACCTTGGAATAGATTAAAGAAAATTTAGGAATCAAATAGATTTAGGTCCACTGGTTACTTTGCAGTTAACAATGGAAAGACGAGCCTCGAAATATTGGTGTTTAATCTGAAATCCCAATGGCCACTGCCTCACTTTTTCCTTTGTTGGATATGAAGGACCAGATTTGTGCTGGAGCTGCTCATACATGGTGCCTTTATCTGAACTCATAATCACAACCCAGTGCTCAACCCAGAAATTTTTTCAAGCCGTGTGGGAAGAAATTTTAGGTGGGTGGCAGCCCCTGTATTGTGAACAAACTCTTTGGTAACCACCCAAAAACAGCCGGGTGGGTGCTGAAAAGTGCCGGGTGGTGCACCCAGCTAAAAGTGCCTGGGGAGAACCCTGCAACCTCTGCTTTAGAGATTTGTGTTCTCAGAAGTGCGGCCGAGACTCTGAATGATCCACATAATAGTGTATTTTTTTAAAGATGGATGCTGGGCAAAAGTCTTGAAGGTCAGATGACTTAAGGACTGCTCAAACAAACTGGGAGAATTGGGAAGCCGGTGTCAAAACACCCAATACACCCATTGTTGTTCCATATCAAAAATCTAGATAATGGCCCATTCTTAAGATTTAAAAAAGTTGGCAGAAGCGACTATAATGCATTCATCCTGGCAGGTTCCTCTGACTGGTATCCTTTCATACAGCCTTGGCAGGTAGGAGGAGCTGGGAACAAAATCCTCCAGAATTGCCGGCTTTGGGAAGGGTTTTCTGACAGCTTTGTGAATATTGGACATAATGCGGGTTTGAGGCCTCATTGTACTACCTGTGTTTCTGCTGTAATGTTAATTTTCTAACGTTTCTGCTGAATACTCGGCTTTTCTACCCTGTTAGTAACGTGGAAAATCACTTCTTACTCTGGTTTTACTTTACTGCTTTTCCTATTAGTTTTCTCTTTCCAGCTAATGATGCTATTGTCTGCCTTTAGGTTTGGGTTTCCTCTGTATGATCAGCCATCACAAGCTTATTTTTTTTTTTTTTCTGTTAAATCTGAGCTGTTCAGTTTTTTGATGAGTTTGCCACAATCTCTTTGGATTAGTGTGAGCACAGGCAGCCTCTATATTAAGGCTCAGATCTCTGCTTTTTCTACATGTTCTAAATAGGGCTCTTTTCAGCAGCTGCAGCATTATTTGGATTTATGTCTATTTTTATGACAGCATGGCTTAATCTGTGCAGAGGAAAGATTGTGGGGAGTGGGGTGGAGGATTTCTTATTCCCACTTTATTTCCAAGTAAACTTTTTGTATGTTCCTATCTCACTCTTACGTGTACTGGTCAAATGTGATTATTTTTAATGATGATTCATATATCTCTACACCATATGACTGATTGTATGTATGCATGGGGATTTACAGTTTCTTTTAATGCCCATTTAGATCATATTACTCCCTTTTTTAACTTTGTTGGCCGATTATCATCTACAGCAGTCTTTTACAATTTAACTGGCAGCTTGTCGTTAGTAAATAAATGGATTCTGATAAAACCAGTATAGATTAGGCCTTGAGTATCAGAGATTTTTGTCATTTGTGTTGGACCTCTCTTAGGGTCAGTGACACCTGTAAGCATCATTCAGAGCAGTAGTCACTAGCAAGATCTGAAGTCCAGTATCAATAGGCCCCTAAATGTCTTGGGGTTTTTTTTTTTTTTTTTTTTTTTTACATTTGCTTTGGGGAAAACACCAGCCAAATATGTTGAATTGCATGGATTAGTGTCTACAGTCCGTTCAGCATTTATTGTTGCAGAATATGTTAATGTTCAAATGATGGTTGGAAGAGTTTGGATATATTGATTTGCTCCTAGTTTTCAATACCATCTTGTTCTTTTATTTTCAGACCTAGAAGTAGGCAATGGCTGACCTGGAACTTGGCGATGCCCTGAAAGAGCCTGTACCAGAGATTGAACCTGAAATCAAGCGGGACTTCATCAGCTCTCTGGAGGCAGAGCCCTATGATGATGAGATTGGAGAGACTTGTGACAAGACCGACTACGTTCCATTGCTAGATGATGATGAGACGGAACCAAAAACTAAACTTGCTGATGGAGGCCATGCAGAGCGTGAGTTAATGTCTGTTCTGTGGTTTGACAGATCCATCAGCTGTACTGTGGTGGAGGGGAGACACTAAAAAAAAAATTTTGGTTTAATTGAGTTTTTGATTATACACAATATTGTGCCTTAAAATGTTCTAATTGTCTAGCTGGGCCCCGGTTGTGACAACCTTGGATTTCTTGTTTCAGGCACTGGGATATAAAGATGAGTATTCAGGGAGCTTACAGTAAATGAGCAGCACTGTATGTATCAGTTTGTTAATGGGTCACTGAATAAGCAGGTGGCATAGTATGCCCCTGCAAATCAAGAGCAATGAACAATTACAAATATTTTAACCCAACTGGTTGATTCTGACAGTCGCTGTGACTCCTTCCCAATGGTAAGGATCATCGATCTTGTAGATCCTCTGAAGTGTTGTCACTACAGTGCTCATTCTCCCAGTCCGCTAACAACCATTACATGGAACTTCTAGGTTCCCACATCACATCAATGCCTGCAGGTTGATTTGAATGCTTTGACTGACCGCTTCATTCTTCTCTGCATGGCCTTGGGGCTGTAAAAAAAAAAAAGAGCTTTGCAGAGCCAAAAAAGTGGTCACCTGACCTGCATAATGAGGCGTTTGCTAACAAAAATAAATGTTAATGTGCCCTATCCTTAAAACTGGTGAAAATGTTTACAGTAAAAAATTATTGAAACAGAAAATGTTTTACAGTATTCTTTGATCAGTTACTATACTGCTATGATCAGTTGTTTCAATTTCAAAGTTCAAGTAACTTATTTTATTTTCATCCCAAGCAGCAGTGGTTGCGAATGGCGAGCACGGCACAGGAGACATTGGTGTTTCAGGTATGCGATTCTGTACCTTTCCTCTTTACGTCACTCCCTAAACGGTACATGGCTTCTTGATAGATGATATTTAGTGCACATGTTATGCTAGTTGTCATGTCAACTGGCAATGGGGTGCACTGGGGAGTGCAGCTACCCTCAATCTGCCCATGTGTGACCAAACTACTTTTTTTTTTTTTTTCTTTTTTTTTCTTTTTTGGGAGATGCTAAAAGTCAATAACTCCTTGGTTCTAGCCATAGGTTTTGCAACTCTCAGTGGCACAAGATCCAAAAGATGTCCCTAAACCCTGCAGTCTGTACATTTAAACCCCCCTGTGCATCAGGCATTTATACTTGAATGGATGAGGATAAAATCTCCTTATTCATTGGTCTGGTACTCTTTCTTCGGTAGCATTGCATGAGCATTTTATGTAATATTTTTTTTTTTTTTTGTGTGTGATTTATTTCATGCGTGTCAGCATTTTCAAAAATATTCATAGGGCTATTTACGGCTTCATCATTGCGGTGTAGAAATGATGGGGAAAACTTACCCTGTCGAACATGTAGCACTGTGTGCAGAATCTCCCCTCATGACAAGATAGCAACCATAAAGTCACTAGCAGGAAAGTCATCTTTGTTTTTCACCAATGTAACATTGGGGTTCTAATAGGGTTGGTGCAAAATACAAACCCTCAAACGTTTTTTTATAATGAGCTGCTTGCTGTAGGTAACAGCACTTTAAAATCAAAGCATTCTGCACTTTTTTTGATAGTTTCCTTGTGATAATGCTTTGTTTCTTAGGCTGCCTTGGCATCTCTGGATATACTATAGCCTCCGGGCTTGTTGGTATACCTGAAAAATAACTGCGTCGGTGCATGACACACTTGGCAGCCCGATTATAATAATGAGGTGTATCCAGTGTTGTGGAGATTCTGCCAGCAGTTTTTTTGTGTGGGTTTTTTTTTTTATTCTCTGTAGCACCAATGAATTATTTAGAGCTCCGTCTTTTAGCTACTTGTCATTGCTATGTGCTCATGTGTGCTGCACTTTGATCATTGCTGTAGTGATGTATAAATGTCTGACTGCGTGTGCGTGCTCTTCTACATACCTAGCAATGGTTGACAAGGATGTATGTTGGAAATCGGCACTTCTTACAAACTTTCTCTTTGCTGCCTGCACATTTTATCCATTCATTTGGGTTGTAATAAAAAATCCCAAATGATGATCTAAATAAAAACAGTTTGCAAAGTTTTTGTCCAGTACCTTCAGTGATGGTACTTGAAAATGGGGAAAAAAAACCTTTGAAATGTTACTTTTTTATATAACATTGCTAATCAATGGATTTAGGGTCCCAACTGGTAGTCAGCAGAAGGGCCCCGGTATACGTGTCATTGGGAGGAAGCTACCTACTGGTCAGAGGTGTGTATCAAATAGAGAATAGGGGCCATTGGTTATATATGAGAGGCAGAAACTGCTTATGGCCCAAGGATCTAAAGTTAAGCAGCTCCGTTCTATACTTATCTATCCCTGCAGTTGTCACAGCAGAGGGCAGCAATCGGTGATTAGGAAGTACAGATGAGCAGACAGGAAGAGATTTTATTTATAGTCCTTCGAGGTACAGACATAAATGCAGGGGCGCATGAAATCTCAGCCAAACATTGAAGCTTCTAACTGGGTACTTCCTGAGAATGTGGGGATAGTCGTTACCTTGTGCTGTATCTGCTAATAAATACATAAAATAAAAAATACACATTCTACTCAGAAGTGCTTATTGCTGCTTTTCCATCGTCATTGCTTTATCCTGGTCGTATTTGTAGCTTCATTTTATTCCACTTCCATCTTTGTATTTCTCATGCACATTGTGAACACCTTTTCTAAATCAGATCCTAGCCGAACATCCGTTAATCTAAGCTGACCACGTCCCAATTTTTTTTTCCCCTTATAGCCATTTAATTTAAATATAATTTTTTTTTTTTATTTTTTAGATCATATCCTATCTTTCAAATCAAGACTGGGGAAACATGAGTGTAGGGTATGAATTTTGGGCAGTACAGTAGCTCAGTGGTTAGCACTCCGGCCTTTTCAGCGCTAGGTTCGAATCTCGGCCAGGACACTATCTGCATGGAGTATGCAGGTTCTCCCCGTGTTTGTGTGGGTTTCCTCCGGGTACTCCAGTTTCCTCCCACATTCCAAAAACATGCAGTTAGGTTAATTGGCTTCCCCTCAAAATTGACCTTAGACTACATTAATGACATATGACTATGGTAGGGACATTAGGTTGTGAGCTCCTTTTAGGGACAGTTAGTGAAATGACTATCAACTTTGTACAGCGCTGTGTAATATGATGGCGCTATATAAATACTGAATAATCATTTTGGTGCTTGTTGGAGGCATTTTCCCTTCCCGCACACCTTAGATAAGAAGGCAAAGTTTGGCTCCCATAATACTTATAGGCTCCTTCCATTTTTTGTGTGATGTTAATCAGCCTTTGGGCAGAGACTGCACTTTTGTGAGGGTGGCAGGTTATGGAATGCTCCTAGTCTGTGCTCTCTATTGCAAGAACAAAAGATAAGTAATAAATTGTATTCAGCAGCCTCTGGTTGTAAAACAATTTATTGCTAAAGGGGTGCCACTGCTGAACTCCCCCTGAGGTTTTTTTTTCCATCCCTGGCTACATATGGTGTCTGTACTTTTTTTTTTATATCTGACCTGAAACAAACCAGTAAACACAAGTCAAAACTCCAAATCTGCACACTTTTGTATGGGTGGGAGACTTCAGTTATTGAAAAGTCTCCTTGTCATAAACTTCTTCTGTGTAGTTTATTATAAGGAAGGCTGCTATTATGGAGGGAGGGGGGAGGAGAGAACCAGGTTGTCTGTTTAAAATGTGTAACTTGGAGGAAAACCAGGCAAATGCTGCAGTAAGAATTTTTTCCTGTAACATTCGCCCTAGGCATGGTTGGGATTTCTCCTTGATTTTGGTAAATATGCTCCCTTTCTTAAGCCTCAGATAATCTCACAGGTTACATGTGCATCAATAGCTTGCAGGTATATGAATGCTGGTAATTTCATCCTCCTCCACTGAAGCTCCCAACTTAGAATGATGGTTCTGTACGGTTTCCTGTTTTACTAACCACTTGTGCTTTGTGCCTCTCTCCTTCCTTCTACCTCCTCCCTGGTCCTTGTTTCTCCTCTAGAATCTTAGAATATTGCTCCTCTCACTGGGACACCATTCTGCTTCCTCTACTCCTTCCAATACACGCTCCCTCTGACTAGTGGATAGAAGGCACGGCTGTCTGCACTAGGTCCTCTGCTGAAGCCTACTCCTTCTCCTCTTCTCGCTCTGCACTGCTGCGCTTGCCGAATCTCTCTGTCTTCGTGTAAGCACGCCATGGACACCTAAACCTGCTTTATTGCACATTGGTCATTAGATTTTTACCATATGATAGAACAGTTAGTGAAAGGAAAGTTTGGCCCCAAAGAAAGTCTGTTTTCCTACGAGAAGGACCTGGTGCAGCCTTTTCCCCTCTCTTCACATAGGAAACACATTGTCTGATCTGACTGCGCCCTGTTCATGGAATGACTAGAATGTAGTGCCTTTCATCATACCTGCAGAAACTGTTCATCTTTTACTCACATTGGATTCCTGGGCTTCCACTGCAGATTTTTGTGTCACTAACCTTCAATAAATGATTTTGCTTTCCCTTCTGCTTTTAACTTTCTTTCAATGTGCTAATGTGTGCTGCAGAATAACACAATGTTATGTATGTGTGTCTAATATATTGAGCTCGTGCTCACACTGCATGTCGGTGTAACTGCTGTAACCGTTGTGTGCGATGCATTGTCTGTGTCTGACTGTATGTGTTCGGTGGGAAATGTGTGGATTCTAAACAAGAGCAACTTACACCTGTGTTGAGAGAGAATTTCTTGGCTCCGCTAAGCAGCCTCACAGAAGTGGGTGCTGGCTCGATCTGAGCCATTGTCATTAAAATACTTAAAAACAGCCCTGGCAGAACTTTGAAAATTCTTAATGCTTCATTATTTAACACAGAGATGCTGTCTTTATTTGGCTTGTTCCCCCCCAAATGATGAAAGCTAGTCGGTGGAGTGTCTGTCATCTTTTGCTAATAAAGCTGGGAAGTATTATGGATCTGTGGATGGCAAAGACTGTTTGTTTCTGTTATATGTGCCCTAATGTGGCATATTAAGAGCTTTTCTTGGCACCAATTAACATCCCTTTGAGATAATTAAGAATTAATTGGCAGGTGCATTTGACCTGCAGCTGACAGTCTGACCTGCACTTAACATCGACCGTTCTATTCCTACTTGTATAGAAATGCAAAACCTCTGTGACACAAACCAAATGATTGTGCCACAGGTTTGAAAGGCTGTCTACTCATGAATGGAGCTGTAAGCTATTGCTACTTACCAGCCATTAGATACCACGGCAGCCCCAAATTCCTTTGTTCTAAATCTCAAGCCTATTGGTTTGCTCACGTCCCTTCTTCGTGCTAGGAAACCTTTCCTCTGATGTTTGAGACATGGCAAAAGGGTTGGGGCTTCTGTAGCCCTAATACTTCCAGACCTTCTGTGATAATGCAAGTCCTCTATAATTAGTATACGGTGAGCATTCATCCAAGGACAGGAAGCGTTGTAATGTCATCAGGCCAAAAAGATGGGAAAAACTCCTCCTACACAAACCTGTTTTCAGAGCATTGTGGGCACCTGGAGAGGTAACTTTATACACTTTATGTCCCTTTAATATTTATTTGTCCTAAGGATTTATTTTGCATTTTGTGATGAGATTCCATTTTGATTATTACATGACAAGCTATATTTGAATTGGTCTGCAGTCTTTACTTCTAGAAGTTGTCACGCAAGTAAAGTATCTGAGATGGAGATTTCCTTCTCCATTAAGCTCATCACTTTGAAAAGCTGAAATCCCCTTTTCTTAGTAATTAGGCTGAAATTTGGCTGTCGAGGAGGAATGTAAATTCTCTTTTGGCTTTCACATGCTTTAATCCCTGGGAAATTTACATCAGCATTCCCTCTGTGCAAACAGCAGCTGTAATATGCTCACTTATAATTTATATCATCAGGCTGCTTCACGCCGTGTCACTTGTAAACCTCATCTAGTGCTTCTGGTATGTCTAGAGCAACCTTTTAAATATGTGGACCCCTGGAATAACTTTTAGGGTCCTTAGGGATCCCCGACTATAATTATAATATCCATAAATCACAGTACATTAGTGTGGGGATCAGTGGGAAGATTTCCTCTTTCATTGCTGACCAGTGGGAGGAATGTCACCCTTACAGATAGCCAAAAAGATCATTGGGGTCACTTACACTGACCTGAGGGGAACAAATTCCTCTCACAGGGATCACAATGAATTCCAGAAATCCAGTTGCAAATTCTGTCTGAATAGTTTACACCCCTTTGGGTGTAAATCCAAAGGGGTGTAAACCAGGTTCAGACAAATCTTTGCCAGGTATAAAGGATTAAGATTTTATATGCCTGATGAACAAGTTGCTTAAATGCCTGCAGCCTATGAGATCAGTGATGGCTTATTTTATACCTGCTTGTTAGGATTATGGAAATACCTCAATGACCATAGTGCACTTTAAGGTACCCCATGGCATTGTGCAGTTCTGCTTTGCATTATACCAGTTTAGTAGATTTATGCCAAGGAGATTATTTCTCTACGGGTCCATAACCCCCTGAATAAAATGTGCACATGCTTATTAAAGTGAGCTGTGCAGTTGTGATGTGGTGTGTTTGCAGGTGTGCATATTGGGGTACCATTTCAAATGAATGACCCCACATTGCACTAACATATAAGGTGCAATGCCGTATTTTAAAGGACTCTAAGGAATACCCAGCTGGAGATATTTAGAATCTTACCTCGTGTGAAATATTGGACATTACCTTTCTACTTCTGGAAAGATTGATAAGTGTTAGTGTCTTTTATTCCATAAATACTTATTTGAGTTTATCTAGGTAAAGAGATATCCACATTCACTCAGAGCTTCTCCATTATAATCCGTGTTTTGTAAACCTAAAAAAATGCAGTTCCCATATTGTTTATATAGCCATATCCTTACATGGAAGCAAAAGTGTTTCTTATATTCTCTGTGACAAAAATAATATTTTGCTGCTTGTGCAGTCTATCCATAAAGAAACGTGTAGATCTCCAATGTACTGACCAATCAATTTTGTGGGTTTTTTTTAGCATGTAAATACAAAATATTTTTTACAAATACCTATCATTGTGATTTTTGGCATTCTCAGTGATAAGTACATTACTCCCCTTACCACATGTAATGGCTTTGGTTTGCTGTCTATACAAAGAAATTGTTTTTTATTTTATTTTATCTTCCAATGACCGGCTTCCTCCTCAAACCACTTTACAAGCTAGGATGGCAAAACGGATTAGCAATGTTTTATTCTAGATCTAGAAAAGCAGTCAGATTTCTGTGACCTACTTATGAGATTTGTCACATAGTGTGTACTGACTGTAAAAGTAGAGCACAGAAAAAGCTGCAAAATATCTCATACTGTATAGAATGATTTGTTCCCAATTTCTGGCTCTCATGTTTTCTCTGAGACATGCAAGAAGAACAGAAAATGGCTTCACAATGAATCAGATTTTTCCATGTAGACCAGCTCTGGTCTTTGTAAAATAGCAATAGATTTCGTCCATGTTACCACAAAATAGTCAAATGTTATGTTTAGTCTTTGTTTAATGTACAGCACTGCATAATATGTTGGAACTATATAAATCCTGTTTAAGAGTAAATGGCAAACCATAGAAAGTTGTCACATTGTGGGTCTGCTGCCGTTGAAGGGTTACAATATACTTCTATAAATTAATAAATCTTCTACAAATTATTATTCCTACAATTATGCTTCCCAACAAACCCCATTTTAATAAAAGAAATCCTTACCACAGATGAATATTTCTCCAAACAAAATCCATTATTAGGCTCAAACCAGAGAAGGCCGACCTGCACAGATGGGAAAATCCATAAAAGAAGGGAACCAAGCAAGCAATCCTAGATGCAAATCTAAAATGTATATTCCCTCAGTCTAGTATAAGAAATAATATACAAAACTGTCTGCATGGGGTCTGAGGGTTACACAAGAAATGTCAGACTTGCATGTGACCCCGGACCTGCAGGTTGGGTACCATAGATTCATAGAAAGAGACAATATAAGAGGAAAGAAAGGGCGGCTTCTTATGGCAACATAGGTGATTTACTTGATGAAAGTGTTACAGCATTCTATGCTATATAGAGCTCAACCTAGCTAAAGGTCAGTACATATAAGGAGAATGGCACATTATACATCATAAGGTGTCAGTATTATATATTCATCTCGATGCATCCAAAACATATAGTTGTCCGTCCTGACTGGTTTCGCTGTATGGAGAAAAGCGACTTTCTGAAAGATGGGGGTTGATTTGGAAATATAATATGTTTACCAATAATAAAAAGGTTATATTAAGTTACTGGAGCATGTGAGTATGCAATGTTTAGGCCACATAACCCCAACCCATCTTCTACTCTGCAAATCCATAGATGGGGTTTTGACTTTCTAACATTTTGCTTGGTAGGATTTATAATATCTCTATATAAAATTCCTGAGATTTCCCATTGCCTCTCATAAAGCTGTAAATATGTTCCTAACATCTGTTGGGCTGCAGGATCTGCACAATGGGGTTAAAAAGTTTTATACATTGGTTTAATTTTAGGTTCATTTCCTTTTGTTCACAAAGCCCTGAAGATATTTTCTGTTAAGACACAAACTCCACATTGAGAAACTGAAAGATATGTGCTGGAACTTCTATTATAGAAGCAGAAGATTCTGCAGAGACAACACGTTGGTATATTTACTCCTTCTGGGCGATTGATTCTTTAGATGAGGCTCTGACAGTAAATTGTCTTCCTGATTAGATTTTTAGGAATAGAATGTGGGTCAGCAGAAGTGTTTGTAGATCCAGCCTGGGGGTGATGTCAGTCATCGGGATGTGCAGGCTGCTTGTCTTTATTCTCCAAATGTGATGCATAAACCTTCCTACAGCAGCCAGTATAGGCATATGTCTTAAAGGGGAACTCTCTTGCTATATACTAGTCAGGAGGCAGGTCGGGCCTTAATCTACAGTCATATTGTACATAGAGTTCCACAGGAAGATATTTCTGGCCTGTTACCCCAATTAGATCTGGCAGTTGTATGGGGAGAGCGCAGCTCCAGTTGTCATGGTAATCGTACTGGGTTCATCTTCATGTCGGTGAAGACTTCTCCCACCAACAAGTTCATGCCGTGCTGTGACATTTGGATCTTAGAATAGATGGAAGGTTTATACCCATCTTTTCATTAATAAGAACATTCAGCCATTTAAATGTATGGCCAATTTCTTACCTGTACTCCTCTGATTTCATTTCACTAAAGATTTCTTACAGCAGTCTTACTATTGCCTACTTTCCTGTCCTCTGTAAAAAGGTAATTGGGATGTAGTAGATCAGTTGATTTTGTTTCTAATGATGTATAATTGTCCTTCGGGGATATGTCTGTGTTCTCCTGCCATATAACCCCCTAGATGTGTAAAGTTTGGAGGTTTTCTAAGATGGGCCATATTCTGTCTAGACGCTCACAATCCTAGATACACAGCTGTGTTGCCAGCCAGCTCCGCTTCCTCTGCCAGTTTGCTTGCAGCCATTTTCTGATCAGTAACTGAATGTGACATTGTTCACTGCAAACCTCCTCCCCGGCCTGGCAGGATTGCTTCTATTCTGGGAAATGGGGGCCTGTCAGCTGCAGGACGCACAAACATGGATGCCATATAAAATCCATAAGCTAGTACAAGCACCATGCCCATCCTGGACAAGGCTTCTGGGTTTTACAGATATGATAAAATTAAGTGTTCAGGTTATAAAATGGCACAAGAGGAAAGGAATCTTTTCAAGAGTTTGCAATCTAAGAATCCCTATTTGACATCTGTTTCTGATCAGATAACTAGATCACCATGTGCTTGACTAAAGCTGATGGGATAATGTAAAGCTAGGGACCTGTCCCTCCACAATCATCATAGCATGCATGCAGCCTCTGTGCCGGGGGGCGGCTCTGTCCCCCGTAACATGCGTGCAGCCTGTGTGCCGGATCTGTTCCAGCGATTCTGACTATGAAGCCCAAACCTGTGTGTGTGTGTGTGCAGGGATATTCACATTACTGGATCCGTTTTGTTTTTAGCACCATCTGCTTTTTGCGCTCTCGTCATCACCCCTGAGAAGCCTGGATGTCAAACTGTTTTAGTTAACTCATCATAGGCCCAATAAAAGCCGCTTTTGTGTTTTTTTTTTTTTTTTTTTTTTTTTTTTTTTGCTTCTAAAACTGCATTTTCCTCCAGAGAATTCCTTTTGGTACTTAGACAAGTGATGCATGAAATATGTGCAGTGTTCATTAAAGGAAGTTTCCCGCTAAATATAAATGGATGAGAGAGATAATAGGGAGCACTGGATAGCGCTTACATAACCATGGCACCCTGGTTGCTCCTATGTTCTAAGTAGGTCATGTAGTTTGTGTGATGATATGCTTTCTCACTTATGCTTCACGGCATTAGGGGCAGAAGCTGCTGTGTACTGAGAGCTCTCAAAAACAGACTGCAGCATTTTATGCACTAATCTCTGTCATGGCTCTGGCAACTTCTGCCTTGTCATCACACTAAGGATTGCACATTCAGGGGTCCTGCAGGCTGCTGTGCTATGAATACAGCTAAACTCCAGACAAATGGCTGATTACACAGATGAAATCACTTAAAGGGGAACCATTGTTCTTGCTAAAGAATTTGCACTTTTGTCTATCTAGTCTTGTGGTTTGCACTGCCATATCCTGGCAGGGCAAGAAACGACATTTTTTAGTAATGCTTGCAGGTTTTGTCCCTCCTGATGGAAGTTAAAAGGAGAAGTAGAGGAATGAGCGCATCGGACATTCAGTCCCCCGGACCACGCTTGCAGCCTCTGTGCCGGGGGGGCAGATATGTCCCGCTTACCATGCAATGCAGCCTTTGTGCCGCCAAGACAAAGTTCCTTATACTGCTTGCCTTCAGATCATAAAATTATATAAAAATATTTCACATCTGCCATCCTTAGTCCTTTAGACCTTGTACCAAACAAATGTCTACAAACCACAACCCCCTCATAGACACATTTCCTGAGCACGACATGTAATTGTGAAACTCTGCCGGGCTGTCTGCATTTTAGTGTTTTGCTAAAGATTTTGTTAAGCTAAGATTTATTTTTTAATACTCCTCATTTTTATTGGTTTATGTAAGCTGTATGATGTGAGCTGGAGGAATTGGCAAGCCATGTAACTGGGTTGTCCAGTTCTCTATTTTGTCTTCTCCCTTGCCAAGGTAACCATCGGTGTTCAGCGCTGATTTGTCTGTAATGGTTCACACACCAATGACCATGTCCAGCGCCTACTAGTTTTGGACCTCATCTGGACCAGTAACTTTATCCTATTATTTCAGATCCGTTTGGGCCAAAGCTTGATGAAGATGTCTTGGTGGATATTTTACTCCCTCCGGACGATGTGCAGATCTTTTCTCCTCTTCAAGACACAGAACCTCTTCCTGGTACATGATTGTCACCCTGATACTATATATAACCCAGCTCAGCTGCAGAGCCGTCCTGACACATCATACATCATCTGTGTCTCGCAGTGCGCACCACATGTCGCCTATAAATCAGGGGACATGTGCTGTCTAGAGGGATCGGTTTACCCAAATCTTTATTTTTCAAATGGGGTCCCTTCTCTAAAAGGGAAATATACTGCACCCCCACAAGTGTCTGTATCTTCCCTGTGTGAAAAAATACAATATGGCCTGGTCCCTGGCTTACCTGGAGACAGACAAAAGTGACAGGCCCAACTAAGCATGTATAGAGAGCGTAATAATCACCCTAAGTGATCCAGGAGTGCCCTCTCTAGCAGAGGAAATCCAGCTCTTTAGGTCTATACCATATTACTCGGACACAGGAGAAGGCAGGCATGGGGAACTTCTGGTTGTGGCCTGTCACTAAAGTTAGGTATCATTAACCATAATGGATTCCATCCAGCTTCCAGTCTGTCTCTGCATACTGCATAAAATAATCGCCTTCTCAGATAGCAGAAGGTGGAGCAAAAATACAGCATGGGTTGATAGATTTCACAACCCATCCCGCTGCTTGGCTCTGCTTTGTGTTTTTCCACTTCTACTTGTATGGACTATTGCATGTGAGCTCCAAGTTATACAGACACTGATGTTCTCATCTTGCTGTGTGTTTTGTATAAATTGCATGCAAGTTCCATCTTCTGTCACCCATTTGATTATATATAATCTCCACCTATTGCTGTCTTAACTCTTAATGTCTATGTGCAGACTGCCTTGTAGCATATAATCTTCATTCTATGCAGACTTCCTTATGGTGGCCATGTACTGGTCAGTGGTTGCATGAGCAGTGTAAACTATCAACGGCTCTTTTATCAATCAATTATTCAGGTTGCCTCCTTGTACCCATCAACCAGGAGAGCCTACCTGCAGCACTGAGCATTTCCGAATAACCACTGGCCAATGGAGCGCTCTGCAATGATTACACTGGCATTGCTGCATTGGTATAACCTGCAAGTAATGCACCCCATTGGATAGCAGTTACGGGCTTTGTGCTGCAAATCTGACCAAGAATGGGCACTCCAGATCAATGTTCATAGATCATTTAAACATTGATCAAGAATGCATTTTTAGAATCCATTTTTTTTCTTAATATGGCCACCTTTAATATTAAACTATCTCCTTTTGCTGCTTGATGCCACCCATTGCTTGCAAATGGCCTGTTTGCGTCTGTCTGCGTATTTCTATGTGGAGTAACGTATAGCTATCCTTGGCATAAATGCTAAAATCGTATTCCTAACTGCACATTTTGTAGTGTTTGCATCCTAAATGACAATAAATTGAAAATTTACAACCATGATTTTCACACATAACCCATGTTTATTGTTCATAGTGATCAGTCAAAGAAATTACGTATGTAAACACCATTCCTGTTATTAGTAGTAATTAGTACTAGTAGCAGCCAATATGCATGGTTTGATCGTCCTATTCAGCGTGAGGGCTGAATACCAGTTCCTTATCAGATATGTCCGGTTCTGTTTATTTAGCAATCAGAAGCTTTTCTCCGCTCCATATTTTCTAACAATGGGGAGTGGTTGGGATCTTTGGGATGATGGTAAAACCAAATCGGTGTAACCATTTCAGGCACTAGTGGGACAATCTATGGGGGGGGGGGGTTAACAGATTTTAAATTTAGGCAGAGCTTTCAAATACTATTTTACAAATGATTCCACATATTAAATCAAATGATAAAACTTATTTGTCTTTTTTTTTTTTTTTTTCTGCACAGCTCCAAATTTAGATTGGAAGAATGAAATTCACATACACAGATGGGTCAGCATTAGGAAATATAAGAATAGATTCAGCATAGCTTTTTCCTGATATCTTTGACATCCGTCTGGCCAAAACACTAATTGAGCTGTCATTATTTGCATGTGCATGTTTCTAGGGTGGAGTGTGGAAGCGTTCAGCCTGCAGTCGGATTTTATTTCGCCTTTTATCAGAATGTGTCAGCAAGGGGATTTGATCCATGTTAAAGCCTGTTATGAGGTTGCTAAGGATCCAGTGTATTTCAAAGCCCATGCAGTGCTCAAACCCCAAATTTTTTTTTTTTTAACTGGGTGGGAAGAAATTGTAGGTGGTGTTCTTTGTATTGTAACCCCACTCATCAGTGGTGGCTGAAAAGTGCCGGGTGGTGCAAAAGAGGCCAGGGAGATCCCTGCCATGTATACAAAATACATAATTTATTTGTTGGTTTAGTAGAATTCTGCACTTGACTGGAAATAGTATAACTTGTACTTTTTGTTCCTCCTGTGTGCAGCCATGTCCGAACCTTGTTTGCTGGACTTCAACGACTCCTCTGACTTTTTCTCTCCTTTACAGAGAGAGCCTCAGATCCAAGCAGGTGCCTTTCTCCTTTTGTTATACGGCTGGTCACAGCTATGAAAATGTCTTTTAATTTTTGCCTGCACTGCTGCCTCTTCTAGCGCCTCATCATTTTTGCTGTCTTTCTGCTGCTGTTTTTTCCTGGACATTTTTAAGCTGCTTTATATGCATAAAATACTTGGATACATTTTACGCTCGTGCTTGTAGTTTTCTTGCTTGCCCAACGTCCGCTTTTACTGACTCTTCACAGATGTAGATAAACTGGCTGCCTGTAGCCTTTTAAAAAATTTAGATTTTAACAAGTAAATGAGTTTCAAATAAAGCCCTCACTGACCAACATAGCTGCAGACACTGAAGAGTGGCTGATCCCCAATATTCACTATAGATTCAGTGAAGTTGTATTTCAGCACTCTGCTCTACCTCTTCCTGTGTGTACACTAGAAATCACATTGGTGACTGGCAGGTTAGGGCAAAGCCATTTATGCTGGGAGATGGATTGGGGTGAGGCCAATGAGGGCTTGATTGCGGTTTAGGTTATGTAAATACTTGAATGTCTATAGCCTGACTACAGAGCAATTTTAAAGTGGGATTGCATTATAAAACCGAGTACCTTCTGGCCTGTGTATGCTCCATCATTTTTTATTGGGGGACAGCAGGCCTCCGAGTATTGACTTGGTGTCAATGAATTGACACGTATTACAGAGGATCATCTTCACAGGTCCGCTGTGCCCCCCCACCATGAACTACTGGTGAAAAAAATTTAGGTGGTACAAAAATTCTGTTTTACACTTGCATCTGCCTATTTGCTCACTGCTTACATTCTGCAGCACAATGCTAACTGTGGATACCAGCTGCTTTGTGCGCAACAATGGATATTTGCCAGGAAATGTGCTCCTGTGAATTTGTCCTGAGCTAAAGATTCTTCTATTGTATCCTTCTCTTCCAATACAGAAGCTGCACAGAGTGCCTTTGATGAAGGATGGCTGACTGATTCTTACTCCAAAACTGGTGATACAGACACACAAAGTGGAGATGCATCAGAGAAGACAACAGGTAACCTTTATTTACCAACTGACTCCTAGATCTTCATCCTAAAGGGCATGGATATTGAAGTTTTGGAAACTGTGCTGCTTCTTGTTCCTTGAACAGTAACCCCAGAGTTAGAGAACCTTGCCCAAAAGAGCTTACAATCTAGGAGGTGGGGAATAATGGTATAGGGTAAAGGGGGGCGATATAGAATGGTAGGTAGTGAGGGGTTAGGAGACTGTTTAAGACTGAAAGTGGGTTTTAATGTACTTTTTAAATGTGGAGAAAGTAGGAGCAAGCCAAAAGGACGAGGAAGACCATTCCAGAGAGTCGGGGTAGCTCCAGGGAAGTCTCGCAAAAGAGGTTATGAATGAGGAAGTCATCAGAGAAGTGAAGAGAGCAGCCAGGGGGGTATTTTTCTATCAGGACAGGTGACAAGAACTGTGGAGGCATTTAAAGGCAAAGTGCAGGAGCTTGAAATGGATTGGGAGCTGAAATGGAAGCCAATGTACAGGTTTGCTAGGTAGCAGAAGAGGAACGGTGGGGAGGCTGTGTATGGGGTAGGTAGGTGGGGAGGCTGTGTATGGGGTAG
>NC_092862.1:146708489-146713776 GCF_032062135.1 Pyxicephalus adspersus
GCCAAAGGAGGATATGAGACTACCGAGAGAGGAGGTGTACAGAGAAAAGAGAACCGGTCCAAGGACTGACCCTTGGGGAACACCAACAGTGAGAAGAATGAGAGAGGGGGCATTAACATTTAAAGAAACTTGCCTTGCCTTAGTTGTCACTGTTTTCAGTTTTATATATATTATTTATTTCAGCTACATTTGGAGAGACACCAAGCGATGATTCAACCAATGTTTCTTTTCAAGTCACAAAAAGTGACCACCTCTCGGATATCTGGCAGCCAACTGCAGAAGAGCAGCTTGCTCTCTCCTCCCATAATCCTTCAGGTGAGCAAAAGTTAGGGGTTGGCCTGGGTTTCATAAAATGTGAATGTACATAGCAACAGTTGTGGGTACACACACATCTTGGAATCACCCCCTTCCTGTGGCTGTAACAGATTGTAGCAGCTGTTTGATATCTCACAACTTGATCTGTTCACGTGCCATGTCAGAGGAGAAAGAAAAAAAATCTTTTATGCAAGTCCAAACTCAAATACCATAAATCTCTCATACACACTTTATGAAGGATGTGGTATGAACAGACTGGTTTGAAAGTTCGTACTTCAATCTAATATCTCATGGTAATGAAGTATATATCTAAATTCCTAGAGTTAATGCAACTTGGGAGTCCTTAAATCTGATATTTTTATTTTTTTTCTTTCTCGGGCTAAATACATTTTTGTGAAACCAGCAATAAAAGGCACATTGGTCACTTACTCTGCACTGAATTTAATTCTCAGTGTCATCAGGTTTGCTCAGTTCTCCACATTGGACTACCAACACTTTGTGTAATATGGAGATGGAGGAGGGGTTCCCGTAGTACTGTCCTGTGCTGACAATGCTGCTTATCCATAGATACAGTGCAGAGAGTGTTGTCGTCATAGGACAAGGAAGTGTAGCATCACCGGGTGAAAACAACTGCCTGAAAACATTTTAATAACTAGATTTAAATTGGTTTTCAATTTGAATCCTGTAGAGTAGATGGGGAAAAGAAATACACACTGCCTCCTAATAGCCTTTAAAACAAAATGTTTAGGGCATGTGAAAAACTGACCGTTGTTTTATGGCTGTCCTAACTCTTGTAATGTCACTTCCGCACAAAATCTTGGCTTGTAAATAAATGGAGAAAAATCAAATTTATTCTTATACAGAATACTATTACTTGAGCATTAACCCCATACTACTAATACGCAATCTTTCATTCTAGTGATCTTTAACCTGAAGCGTGAGCCAGTGTTGGTCAGTATGAATGTTTCTTGATCTTTCAGAGAGGCTAACATTGCAGAGGGAAGCCGTCACTTGTGACATAGTGATAGTTCCTCTCCTGCCTATCATATGAATTCTCTGAGCTTGCTCTGCAGCTGTCCTCTAGTCTCATTCACATTTAATCAGTGCTTGCCTGTCGTGTGCGCCGAGCCCTCGAGACTGCTGAGGACGCTATGTTTGTTTCTGTTAGCCAGAAACGGCTGCCCTCTTCTCTCTTGATTTTTAGCTGAGGTGACTGGAGCTGAATTTGCTGACTCACAGGCTGCTACTCCGATTTTCTTCTTTATGGCTTTGTTGTGATCAGCAATCTTGAAACTTTCACTAAACTCAAGACTTTCTCTAAAGAGGCCTCTGTCCGAGCTGTAAGATTCCCTGTGACGTCTGGTGAGCTCGGGTGTCTATCTGTGGGATGGGTGTACATTATTTTAGGCAGTTTTCAGAATGCTTTGTAAAGTTTGTTACAAGCATTCTGTTAAATGATCAGCTTTGCTTTAAGAATACTAAAAAGGATCGAGTCACAGTACTTTGTGTGGTGATATTCTTTTAAGACGTACTCCCCTTCAGGGCTGATTTTGTCCCTATTAGATTATATCTTTAATGTGAAATATGAACTGTTGGTGCACATGATGAAAAGTACAGTACCATGTATAGCTTACAACTGTTTTGCCATCCGTTAAATGACCGTTAAAGTAAAGTATTGTTTACCTGTACTGATAGTATTCCATTTATATAAAAATCTATCTCTTCAAACTCACCTACCCTTCTTATGTCTCATAAACCCTCACTACTTACCCACCATTCCAATTCACCCCTCAGATTGTATGCAGCTTCCCCACCTCTTAGATTGTAAGCTCTTCAGGGCAGGGTCCTCTCCTCCTGTATCTTTCATTTGCCACCCCTATTTAATGTGGCAAATGCTGTGTAATTTGCTGTATAATAATTATTTATTTGTATTCCCTTTCCCATGCAAGACAATCTGTCCAACAAAAGTCACTGTTTCAGGGATTAGACAAACCACATAACACTGCCATGGGTGCTTGCATTTGGCCTAAAACTACTCACTAAATGAAGGGGGGAAAGAAGTGTTGCAGCTACCTAACAAGTTTAAGATGAAGCTGGCTTTTTTTATTTAAACCTAAAAATAAACTGTAAATGTAATTTACAGCGTTTGGCTGCATTAGTTTTACTAATAAGTACAAAAATGCTTGATGATCTTGCTAGAGAAATTGTGTCCTTGCCACTTTATTTTATATAAACTACTTATACCAATCACCTTGTAAAAGAAATGATCAATTGCAGACTAAAGAGGAACTAAACTCAAAATTCCCCAGAACATAAAAAATGCACTTACCTTCAATCCCGCAGGGCAATCTGATCTATCCAGAGGTCTTTCATCGGGTCCCACGTCGTCCCGGCATCCGTCTTCGGGTCCCACGTCGTCCCGGCACTCCATCTTCCCCTCTTCTTCCTACCTCACCCTATCCAGGCGCGAGATAGGGTGACGTAGGTTAGAAAAAACTTGACGATCATGGGATCCGCAATTTTTCCCCCCTTTTCGCGAAATGGTTCTCTGTGTATGCACGCGCCTCCCGGGAGGCTTTGCACTCTTTCTCGATCACCTAGGCTATCAAGAATTAGGGGTGGGGGCGGTGCTGCATCCTTCTCTTTTTTTTTTTTTTTTTTTTTTTTTTTTTATAAAGAAGAAAAAAAAAAAGGTTGTTGCACTTAAAAACAAACAATTTTTTTTACTTTACATAAAAGGCTAGAAAACCCCTTTTGTAAAGTGAAAATTCTTAGTTTAGGTGCGCTTTAATAGAAGTCCAGCTGGTGCAACAACTGTCACTCTACAGATACAGTGAAGTAAGCGTGGATCTGAAGGGACAGAATACCATGTCTATCAAATAATATAAAACCCTGCTCCCTTTTCTTTCCCTTTCTATATGCATATGTATTTTTATGAGTGCTGATGTAATAACCATAGCTCATTTGTTCCAGCTTGCTTGGCATACAATCCTGGAACTGACGTCCTGTTACAAGTATCAGAATCTGACTTCACACATGCAGGCGATGGAACATGCCTTGGCTGTTACATTGCAATTTCTTTGTCAGTAGTAAAGGACATCAGCTTGCTCCTCTTATGAGTAGAAACTGCTGCCATCTTGGACATGATATCAACAGATTGTCATTAGCACGTCACTTGAATAATGGTTTATAACATTCACTTTTTTTGCTACTTCTGACCAGTATATAAAAGGTTATTTAGGTAAGGGAAGTAGATCTGGGCCACTAAAGATAATAGTTAGATATCCCCAGAATAGGACCGTAACTGGTGTGAAATAATGAGCCTAGAAAATATGACTTCAGAAAAGCAGATTCAAAGTGAATAAAATACCACAGCCCTGTAAGTAAGCATTGGAAATATTTTGTTTTAAATTTGAAATTTTTTCTTTTTCATGTTGCAGAACATGGAGATTTGCACTCTCTGAAATCGGAAGATTTTCTGTTTGATGCCCCAGTCTCTGATTCACAGGCAGCCACAGAGAGCCAACTTCTACCTGGATTAGCCAATCAGCAGCTGCAGGATCCTGAGACAGGTGCGAGTGAATTATCAGCTGCAATTCTCTTGATATTTGAATTTTAGAGACCTTGCACACAAAGGCTGTATTTTCATCCAGAGACTAAAGTATCTGGTTTGTATAAGCATTGTGGTTGTGCTTTTATTTAAGAGCCATAAATGTTTTACAGGTTATTTGGGCTATGAAGAGTCGGATGAGGCTCCAGAGTACCTCTCTGTAGACGCACAGAATTTTGAAACGGAAAACTCCTCATTTCTGGACCAGAACACCATTTCCCAGGAACAGGAAGGTAAGTGGGGGAGTAGTAGAGATCACCCATGGATTATTCTAAAATCAATGTATACACAATATGATCAGTACATAAACACGGGGCTGGGGAGCAATTTCTGTACCTTTCATGGTCTTAAATGAACTTCCACAGAAGGTTTGCATTCCAAATCATTCTGGCCTCCCAATAACAAATGCTGCATTTTATTAAGTTATTTGCACTAAATGTGCCATAATAGGAGCTGCTGGGATGGATGGTTTGCAGGCATCTAGCTCCGTATACTGTGTACTGCATATAGTTACATAGTGGGGGATCGTTCCCTCCCCTGAGAAGCCAATAGGATTGCTACCAGCTTTGTTCTTTAACAACCACTAAGCTCTGTTAATATTGACAGCATGGAGTTTTGTATTGGGTGATGGTATTTAGGGGTTGTTGTGGTTTGCTGTATTTTCTGGTTAAGTAATGAGAATAATTATGAAAGCAAGCTTAAAACAAAACCTGATACTGTTAGGTGTTTGGGTTAAATTAATTCTATTTTATTTTTTCAGGGTACTTAAGCCAAGCGGTTGGGACACCAGAAGAATCTTCATGCTACATAGAGGATTCTCCTCCCTCTTCTGAAAGTTGTGTTCCTGGAAGTGCAGAGGATATAATTGCTTATGAAGAGACTGCTCCAGTGCAGCAGAATGAACCATTTGCGGAAACTATAGAGAAAGAACAAGTGCTTTCTGATTACCAGACAAGCCAGAAAGCAACCCCTGTTGCACATACCCAGGAAGAGATCCCAACACCTACTGCTGTGTTACCTGAGGCAGAACTCCTGGTTTCCACTGCTATTCAACTTCAGGAAAAGTCCTCTGCTGATTGCACGCAAGAATCCTTTTCTAACTCCCCAACTTCTCTTGTAGCCCAGATAGAGCTTCCTGCTACCCAAGCAGAGGTGGAGTCTCCTATTTCCCCTGCCCCCAGAGCTCCCTCTCCTAGTGCCCAGGCTGAAACTGTTCCTCCTTCCACTTGTGTTGAAGTAAAGTCGCCGGCCAAACCCGAAACCCTGCCCCTTGCCTGTCCTTTTGCTGAGGCTGAGATAGAGCCCTTCTTCCCTGTTCAGGCCCCGGAGGAGCCTCCCGCCTCGCCAGTTATTCAGGCCCCG
>NC_092862.1:146714058-146763740 GCF_032062135.1 Pyxicephalus adspersus
CCAAGTAGAAATTCCAGTTTCCTCTAAGCCAGAAATTTCCACAGAAGAAAGCACTTTGCTTCCTGAACATATACAGGCAGAGAACCTAGCTTCCCTCCAGGCTCTTCAGCAGACAGCTGCTAGTGGAAAGCATGATCCTAAGCAAGCTGACCTTCCCACTGAGACAGGTAAGATTTATTTATTTTGATATGAAAAAGTTGACCTAATGACTAAATAAATGATGCTCCTCTATAGTCAGTGTTATTTTATTAGTTTGTTTTCAAGTTGTATATTTACTGTTTTTTTTTTTTTTGTGTGTTTTTTTGGTGTTTGCCTGACCTTTTTCCTCCATGCAGTGCCCAGTCTTTCTGCACATTTTTTTCTTGGTGTATGTTATGTAATACATTTCTAAAATACATGTCCTATAAAACTTCATTCTACAACAAAAAAATGGCTTTAAATTAAAAAAAAAATATTTTAAATATAATTTAGTTTTTTTTCTAGGTTAGGTTTTAGTTTTATTACTAAATTGTAGTTTGTCACGATACTTATGGTGTCTGACAGAAGGGCTCAACCATACCATATTATTCAAGGCAGTTTGCCCTTTTCTCACTTTTTGTCATTTTCCATTTTTAGTTTAAGGGCACCAAATTTAAGCATATATTAAAGTATTCCAACATAAAGGTGCATCAAACCAAATGGTTAACCGCAAGCTGTGTTTGGTAGTTATTTTAGGCTATATTCACTTAAGCTCCAAGGCTACGTACACAGGTCAGATGATTCTCGTCCGATAATTGGCTCAGGGCTGATATCGAATGGGAATCTGGCATGTGTACAGTATTTGTCCTAGCAGATCGTAATCAAAGTGAAGGGGCGAGAGCGCAGCAGGGCGCTGGTCCTGTCGTTTCCCCCCTCCCCTCTCTGTGGAGCAGAACGGCATTGTATGTACAACGCTCATTTATGCATCGTTCAGTCTTTTGTCGTTGCAAAGGATCGTGAGAGATCCTTTCCGAGGACAGTTATTGAATGTGTGTATGCAGCCTTAGTGTTCAAAGCTCTTATTTTAAGGGGGAGGGGGGTGTTAACCCCTAAAATGCACTGACCATTCTGTTTTTCACATTATGGTTTAATTAAGCTACCTGGACTCTTGTTTGGTGCTCATTGTGATTTCACATATTCCCTCTACCCTTTATTATGTGCTTTTTATGTCCTCTGCCTTATTAGACTAGTACTAAGTGTTCTCTGCATGAAAGAATAAATGAGTTGGACTTTTTAAATCACAATACGACAATATTTGATTGCAATGCTGTGTGTAGAGGTTGACCTGTGGATCGCCTTTTCCTCCAAACCTTCTCCTATCCTAGGTCTTTTTGATGGAAATGCAGAAGAATAGAGAATTACAGGGAGAGGACAACACTTCTAGATATATCTGCAAGGTCTCTGAGAGACCTCTAAAGATGTAATCGTGACAGGAGGGAGTGCGTATGCTAAAGAGCCACTGAAAGACATAAAATGGAAATAGGACCAGAGCTTTACATCCCTTATCCATGCAGTATGTTTGAGCCATTTTGTTGTCCCACATCAGGTTTACACTACATTATATATTCGTTTAAAGCTGAACTCCAGACTTTTCAGCATTTTTGGAGAGTTTCATAAAAAAAAAAAAAAAAAACTTTACCTACAATACAGTCTAAAAGCACTTCTTTCCATAGCCTTTGTAACTTCAATATAGTTTTATATATATTTTATTGTTCAGAGAAGGTAAATGTGCATCTCTCAATGTAACAAAGCACGTACGTAAATGTTATAGCAAAAATACAGAGGTTAATTAAACACATAAATAATTACATATGAGATCCATAACATTGGATGAAGTCAGTTGGCAGGGGAAGGAAGCACAAAGTAAATATCAAAATCATACAACATATAACTGAAGGATTGTTATCCAGCAGATGAGCACACCATGTAGTTTGCTGAAAGGTTAAGATAATTCTTTATTATTCAGTGACAGTGTAGCAATATAGGATTCCCACACCTCAAATTTTCGAACACTAGTTCCAAACCTCTGTCCATTCCTTCTGAAATACATACCATAATTATTCCTGAAACAGGGTGCCAGTTAAAGAATTAGGGCTTGTTCAAATTCTAGTTTTTTCAGGGAAATGTAAACTGTTCAGCAGCTATTACTTTCCGAGGTCTGTGGGACCTGTTGTAAGTTTCTCCACTTCAGTTCCCAACACCTCCTTGCTTGGCTGTGAGTTTTATTAGAGCCTATAGGGAACCTATTAGGAGAGGAACATGGGGTTTTTGTATGAGCCTTCTGGGACAAGCAGACAGATGAGGGCTTTTAATATCATTTACATACATGTTCCGGCAGTGAAGGCTGTAGGTTGAAATATGCTTAAGATTTGTATTGTCTGGGATTTGGCTTTTAATACTTTAAAAAAGCTGAACTTACAGGCACAAGTTGCAAACCTTTAAGGGCATAACTCTTACCTGACAAAAGTTTGTGTCTTTATCCATGCACTTGGATTCACGCTTTGTATGCCAGAAGACCCAATTTTTCCCACGTTGACGTACCACTTGCTGGTCTTGGCCTTGGCCTTTCCTTTCTTTGGCCAATCAGTGACCAGACAGTGAAAGGAACCTTTAGAATAATGTGTTTGATCTCTGTAAGTCTTCTTTCCTTCTATAAGCATGCTATTTGAGCTGCAAGCCTGAGCTCTGGTGTACAGTGAACGCCAGGAGGTTGATACCAGGTCAACTTCAGGTACTTTTACTGGTTGTATTTGGAAAAATTAAATGTAATGGTAAATTACTAAATACAGAGCTGCATTCATTTGTGTTTCTATATCTGCCTGGAGTTCAGCTTTAAGTTATTTAATCAGGATTCACTTTTTTGTTCCTGGTTGGTCCAATAAAACATACACCAGATTGATTTAGACTGGTATTCTTGTAATGAGTTTATAGCATGTCACAGTAGCATAAAGTTTCTAATTCCAATGTAGTTCACAGAAGGTGGTTAGTGTGGAGAACCTTACTTATTCCTGTTGTATCTGCAGCAACTATAAAGCCAGCTTCTAAAACAAGAACACCAGAGTCAGGCAAAGGGAAGACTGCATTGGTGCCAGTTGCAGATGACCTTCCTGAGCTTGGCTTTACCGGGGATAAAACAAACCTTCCTCCTGTGGAACACTCACATTCTTTGGCCTCTAGAACTAAAGCACTGCATAAAAAAGCTCGGGATATCATGGAGAGCCGTCAGGATGCTGCTAGGGAAGCAGGAGATGCTGAAGGGGCCCAGATGTTAATGAAGAGAAAGAAAAAGAAACCAAAGCAAAGAAAAAACTTTTATCCTAAAGAGCCAGAGTTTGGTGAAGAATTGCCAACAAAGATTCCCCAGGAGTCTGTGCCCATTGATGCCCAAAAACAAGCTACTCCTGTGGACCCTATCATAACAATGGAATCTGCTCCTGATCTGTCTCTGGGTGGAAAGGAAGCTGCTCCCGATCAGTCTCTGGGTGGAAAGGAAGCTGCTCCCGATCAGTCTCTGGGTGGAAAGGAAGCTGCTCCCGATCTGTCCCTGGGCGGAAAGGAAGCTGCTCCCGAGCAGTCCCTGGGCGGAAGTGGCCTACCTCCCCCTGTTAGCCCTGTAAATCATAAAACTGCATATGGCATTAAGGACAATGTGGCAACCATGGTTTCTTCCGAGACTTTAAATCCACCTCTGCAGGACATTAACTACCCATTATTATCTAAAGAAACCTCACTTGGTGACCAAGTGGATAATAGGCTTATCAAACCAAAGCCATTTCAAACAGAACACCAGAAACCTGAGACCTCGGTGGATTCTATATTTGGATCAACAGATGTTACAAAATGTCCATACTTCAGCCCTGAATTTGCCGTTACTAAACCTGCTAGAGAACATGCACAGAAAGACAAAGCAAACCGCGGGGAAAGGAAAGTCGGATATCATTATGAACAACCAATGCTTATGGAGGAAGATTATTGGCCAGGAGAAAAACTAGATGTTGCTTTTCCTGTTTTAGAAGATGAAAGGCCCTTCCTGGCATCTGGCACAAAATGGGACAAACCAAAAAAGAGAGACAAGTGGGGAGGGGAGCGTTCTTTTGTAGGGCACTCGGCAGATACTAAACAGCAGCAAATGGAATATGGGGTCTTTGACTCCAAACCACAGTACAAAAATATCCCAGTAGATGTTTTGTTTGATCAAGAGGCTTTCCTCTGGAATGAGCAGACTCGACCTGTTGCAGTGCTAGGAGAGGAAACGCCATTTACTAAACAGAAGTCATCTAATCGGAGGCCAAAACATAAGAAAGAACAAAGTAACAAGAGCTTTGACAATTTAGAGCCTCTGTCTGGTAAAAGTCAACATTTATTAAATAAAAGTCTAGATAGCGGTTTATTGGGTTCTGAGGAAAAAGTGGAATACATGAAAACCAACCAGAAACTCCCACTGGTCCCAAATATTGCAGATACTCCTGTAGTGAATAAGAGTGAGGCTAAAGTTGTCCATGTACCCAATTTTGGCCTTGATGAAGCTAGTCAGGCCATAACTGTCACATTGGAGAGCCCCATAAACCTAGTGGATAACCAAAAGTCTCTTGGTGTATCTACAGAAATCAAAGAACCCATATTAGCATTGGCATTAGGTACTGCAAAGCCAGATTTGGGTCAGACCTCTCCTGAAAATAAAAGTAAAACAGATGCTGTTAAAGAGATTTTCCCAGAAGCCAGTGCTGATTTAGAGATCATGCCAAGGGACCAGCCAGTTTCATCTTCTAGAAAGGGCCCAAGTGATGGGAATGTTCCTTATGACAGACAAACCAAAAGCAAGAGAGGCAAAGGTAAAGGTAAAACATACACTGCAGCTTTCCTAGAGGCTGATTTAAGTAATAAAGGGGTGGTAGGTCAAAGCCTTCCTAGTTCTTCTTACACGGAACCAAATGACAAGCCCAAAGAGCCTGTGACTACTAAAAAAGCAGAACGTGGATCTTTAAAGCGGCCACATACTTCAGAACAAAAGGATGTCCAGGTGTTGCCAAACAATAGCTATATTCTGACTAATGTTGAAGTGGCCCCTAAATCTTATGTGGCTCCAGAGCTTCTGCTATTGGACAAAACTGTAGAAGAACCACAGGCTCCTTTACTAGAAAAGGAAAGTTCCAGTCTTCCTGTCTTCTCTGATGGCTCTCAAAACCTCAACCTGGAACAAATTCAGATAAAGTCACAAGATTTGGATTTATTGGACCAGGTGACTGATATGTTAACACTGACCTCAGATGTATCTGAGGAAAAAGCTAAATTCAAACCAGAAATAACAGAGCCACTCAATATAGCCCTAGATTCCAAGGTAGATACATTGGCCCACCTATTGGTTCAAGAGTTGCCAAAACTGGACACTCCACGTGAAGAACCCAAAGATGGCAGAGAGTCCAGGGTAGAGCCAACCTCCCAGTCATCAGCTAAGGCTTTGACTGAGCATAAGACTGAAATACATAAAGCTGCTAAAGATGATAAAATGCCCGATGTAAATCCAGCATCATCTGTTCATGAATTGTCAAAGGTTGTCACCCTGACCAGTGAAATAGATAAAGATGTCACAGAGACTAAGGGAGATCCTGTCTCCCATTCATCGGTGAAGGATTTGTCAAAGGGTGCAGATTTATCAATTAAACAGAGCAGAGATGACGAGAGTCTCGGTGTGTGTCCAGTGCCCCAGTCATCAGATGAAACTTTGTCAAAGGATAAGACTCCAACATTTGCTAAAGAGCTTAACTTGGCTTCTGAATTTGATTTATCGTACCAAACCCAAGGCCCATTTGGAAAAATAAAAGACTTTTGTACAGAATTTGCAGAGGCTAATAACTTGCTTGAAAAGCCACAGCCTAACCGCCAATGTGAGGAGACTCCTTGTACAGTGAAAGCTGCTGCAGGGTTTCTAGACGGCAATGGTAATGTTGCAGAAGCTGCACAACCATCGCCTTCACTCTTGGACTCCTCCAGCTGTGATACAGTGAAGGTGGCAGTGTGTGCCACCTCTGAGGTGCCACTTCAAAAGAGTGCTTCTAATCGTTTAGAGAAGTCAAAGCAAGTGGATTCAGATATACCACAGACCGATAATAACCAGGCTGTACCTAGCAAAACTGAACTTCGAGACGAAATGCAAACACCTGCTGAAGTACCCAAAGTTCAAATTACTCCTTTACCTGCTTCTTGGGAGAATACAATACAAGCTAAAGTGTCACTGCCTGCACTAAAACATGGAGAGACCACAGATTCTGCTCAAATCAAAACAAAGGCCGTGCCTCCTCCAAAGAAAGGGCCACCCTCACAGAAAGTGCCACATAAGATTGCTAAGACTGAAGAGAAGGCAAAAGCACCTGAAGTTATTAAAGGATACATGAGACCAACAAAGTCTCGTGGAGTCACTTCAGCACCCAGAGCTGCTAGCACAGAGGTGGAAAAGTCTAAGCCTTCAAAGGACACCAGAATCAACCAACAGAGACCAGACAAAGGTGTGTTCTTCTAATGAGTGGAGTTATAGGCAGCCGAGCATGGCTTCATCACTACGATGGCATGGCGTTTTGGCTTCTTCTGCCAGTAATACTGCTTGTGTGTTGCACAATGCTAAATTAAAAATCCATTCTGTGGAGTAGTGGGACAGAGAACAAAAATCGGATTGTGTTGTGTTTGTTTACAGAAAATTCCATCATAGTGTAAAATGTTGCACTTATTTTTGGTAGTTTTATATCTATATATAATTGTAGTGTGCTGTGTTTCAGTCAGTAATGCAGTTGGTTCTACTGCTACCTCTCACAGCTGTTTGAGGATAACTAGAAAGCAACTTGTGGTTTGCATGACGTGTCTACTAATTGCTTGCTTTGGGTAATTTTGGGTGGATTTGCAGTGTTGACAGTTCTTACTCTGCATGGGAGTTGATCTTGATATTTGGACTTTCAAAACGATTTTATTCTTGTACTAGTGTTTTTGACCGTTTAAACATGGATTAACCTTTTGAATAACTTTCAGGTCTTCAGGGAACCCCAGCTAACCTAATGAACCTAAGTTCATCCAAGATGCGTTCAGTTGTAGTGCAGGCCATTTGAGTTCATCCACACTTTATGACCATAGACCATATTAAGACCATATTTTTGAGGCTGGCTTTGTACACTTGAGCATGTTCATAATGTAAAAAGATGAGGGCCTCCCAAACATAAGGATAGAATCACACACTTGCATAAAATGGCATTGTATTAAAAGTACTCCTTACTGAAAACATCAACATATACTTTAACTTAAACCCTCCAGTATAGGTGTGATGGTTAGGTGTTCACAAACCTTTGGTCATATGGTTCAACATCTCTCCTACACCTTCTTATTGGCTTTATTGTAGTTTGGTACAGGGGTGGCCTTTTCACCCTCTGGGAGCACACCGAAGGAGAGAGTCTGACTGTTATAATAAACAGCAGTGTTGAAACCAGATTTTTTTTTTAAGCTGGTTGGGAAGAAATTGTAGGTGGTTGGCAGCCCCTTTATTGTGACCCAGCTTGTCCTAAAACAGCCGGGGGGTTACTGAAAAGTGCCAGGTGGTGCATCTAGCTAAAAGAGGCTGGGGAGAACACTGAACAGGATTTATATACCGCTAACATATTACACAGCACTGTACATTAATAAATAGGGGATGCAAATGACAGATACAGACAGTGATACAGAAGATTGAGAGGACCCTGTCCCGAAGAGCTTACAATCTAGGAGGTGGGGGAAGTGACTGACTTGATGTATAGCATTACATTTGTGTATGTATACTGACTTCAGCACAGTATAACATTCATAGCAGTTTGATTAACAATGGTTTTATGGAATCATTACCTTATCTGAGACATTTGCGGTCTTTGCCTTTGCAAACCAAACTTGAATCACAACTTGGTGGTGCTTCTCTACCATCTGTCTGTATTGGGATATTACATTGCATGACATTTAAAGTGATTCAGTTGTCTTTGAAACAGATGCCAGTCTTAGGCACATTTGAAAGCTGGTCTGCATTTAATTGCAGCGTTGCATAGATTTTTTACCTTTTGTTGTATTCAATTTATGTCCCCTCCTCTGTGGCAGCCCTTGGGGGTAACGTCTTGGGATTGTATCTCGGAGGTCTACAGTGAGGGGAATAAAACATAATGTATCCAGCAACCTTTCATAAATCTGACTTTGGTGCTCAACGTTGTCCTGCGCTGATTTGGTAATGGTGTTTTTTATCCTTTGATAAGTGTTCCTTGTTCAATTGAAAACTAAGTAATTCTGTAACCTTGTATAAATTTGGTCAATGTATTATGAACAAGCCAGTCCCATATTGGATGTTGGTGGTGACTTTTCGGAGAATGTGCTGAGCTTATTTTACTTCTGGGTCAGCCCATTAAACAGGAAAATAAATAATAGATAAGGATTTGTTCTTTATGACCGATTTGCCTAAAGTTTAGCACAAAGCAGCCAACTTTGTAGAGTATGAGAAAGTTCCAAAACTATATTAATGTGAACGCTTCAAACTCGGGTTTCTCAGAATCCAGTAAATGTAATTTTATTTTATCTTTAAGTGGATCTCCTGCCAGATATTTTGGGAGTGAAGCTAAACGTGTTTCTGTATCTTTCTATGGAGGTCACGGGTACACAAAGTGAT
Organism: Pyxicephalus adspersus; assembly: GCF_032062135.1. Lineage (NCBI taxonomy): Eukaryota > Metazoa > Chordata > Amphibia > Anura > Pyxicephalidae > Pyxicephalus > Pyxicephalus adspersus. The sequence goes on from NC_092862.1 coordinate 146,722,736, forward strand.
TCTTTTGTTTTCCTCGCTCTTCAACTACACATTCTGTTTCCAGAACAGGAAGAGAGAAAATCTCCCCAATGGGAACTCAGAATAAGGTGAAACCCTATTTGGGTTCTTTCATTTCCCATGACTAGAGATGTTTTAGAAGCTTGGAATAAATATAACAAGAATTCAGATGTTGAGGGTTTAGTTACAATAGAATTTGAAGTGAATTAGTGCAGCGGTCCCCAACCACCGGGGCGCGGCCCACTACCGGTCCGCGGCGGTGTTTTCAGTGGGCCGCGAGTACATGATCCATTATTGAAAACGAAGCGGCACCCAACCACCATCCGCGGACCGGAAGTGGTCCGCAGCGGTGTTTGTATGAGATGCCGGTAAATGTACACAGTAGTCTGTGTACAAGCAATGCGAGCACATGACATGCAGCTCGATTGGCTGTCAGATGTCATGTGATCGCTTTGAAGCAGCAGAGGTGCACAGAGAGAAAAGAGAAGACGCCAGAGTAGGACCCCCCCGGTCCTCTGAGAAATTTCCTTCCGTGAAACCGGTCCCTGGGGCCAAAAAGGTTGGGGACCGCTGAATTAGTGTACCAGGAGGGGGGGGGGGAGGTGGGAACTGATGTAGCTCCGGTTTACTGTCTGCAGTTTGTGTTCCCCGGGGGTATTAAATCCTAGCTGGTAATGGTCCAATGGATCTTTCTGTACCCGCTGTGCAGCACAAAGGCTTGCAATGTAGCCATGAAACTGACCTGGCCTTCGTGTGATTATTTCTGTATTTATTGGCCAACACATTCACCCCCATTGTCCTGTACAAGAACAGTTCTCATTTCTTCTCTTTTAGTCTATGGAGAACCCTGACTAAAGTGGTCTGTGCTGTCTCTAATGATCGGAAGGTAGAATTTATCTTGCTGCCACCAGTCCTTCTCATTAACTAGATTTTGGGGTGTTACCTTGGAAACCAGTGAGAATTTCCAAATAGGATGACACAATGTGTGTGAGATGTAGCGAATGGAACCACAGTGTTAAATGAGGGGAAAAAATAGCAGCATATAAATAGCATCCTATCCCTATCATGCTTTGCTATTCCCCAGCTCTCTTAATTAACCCCTTGCACTGCTGGAATGAACCTTCATTTTTGTATAAGCAGCGTGATGAGGAGCTATGAAAACAGCATGGCGTCCTCTTAGGTTCAGGCGTTTAAATGGTGAAGGACAAAGGGTCATTGTTGGAGCAGGGACACAGATGCATCACACATTAGATCTGTAATTAAATGTGGCCCCAACCTTCCTGTTTAGTCATTAGATTTCTCAGAACGATGTATCTTGCATCTGAAACAAGATGCCGCCTATAGACATTTAATCTTAATTTTTATATGATGGTTTTTGAAGTGGCTAGGAAAAAGTAGCAAAGATAGCATGTTGGAGAAAATAACAATATTATATGTACTGAACTGGTTAGTGGTGATTTTGCATTCATGGTGGTGGTTATATTTATACATTGCCTTAGGGCAGGGGTGGGCAAACCTTTTTCAGGTGCCACAATCTGTTCTTAAATTTGGCAAAGGGGTTGGGCTTATGGGATAGTGGGCGGTGTCATTGATGGTATAACCCCACCCACTCTCCCATTGCAGACCTGAGCCTGTTATTGGAGGGGGCACCCACTTTCCCGAGCTCAGGATTTGTACAGGGAACATGACCCGTGGCTCTTGCCGGTGCGGCCCCCCAGCGGGGTCCTTCTGACCCTGCACAGGAGGCCACAGGCCAGAGCCGCTGAAGTACAGAGAGAGTTCAACAGGCCGGATAAAAATCCTAACGGGGCCATAGTTTGCCCTTGCCTGCCGTAGGATGATATGTTGGTTGGTGCTAAGGTGCAGGCTTGTATATTCTACCTGCAGGTAAAAACATATTATGTATTGATGCTTGCTAGAGAAGCGCTCAAGTATAAACCCAGTCACTATATAAAGCTTTAACATGTTCATGTCAGTAGAAAACTAGTTTCAATCTTTTTTATATCTCCAAAAAATACTCTGTGTTCCTGCCAATAAAGGTCCAGGTTCCAAACACTTTTATTAAGGGATAACAATGCTTTGCCTCTCAGATGAGCATCATGCGGTCACCCTTTATTTTGGGCATCCTATGCTAGTGTTTGCGCCAACACAATATGCAGGCACGGTCCATTGCTGTGACAAAGCTGCTTCAAAGCAATGATGTGAAACTGATGCAGTGAATGCATGCAGAAGAAAATATCTGAATGAAGCTGCTAGAGATCAGCATCCTTGCGATATGGACAAAAAAAGCTTGTAGTGAAAAGATCATTTTATGAACAGGTCAATTTTACTACAATACACAGAGCAAATAAAAGGCCATTTAGTGAGTATTCTTCTACCTAAATCATGTCAGGGAAGCTGGCCATCTCTCTCCATCCTTTGCAGATATAATGCTCTGTTGTCAGCTTGACGGTTCTGTTTTGGCTTTTCTGTGCCCAATCTGTGTAATGTTAATCCAATGTTACACATTCCATAAATAGTTCCAGTAGCTAGCGGTCAGGCAGTGTGACGCAGTCTGTCACTTCAGGGGCCCTTGGTAAGTAGGTCTGTTTCCAGCCCTGGGCCACACAAGACATGTGTTTGTAGATGAGAAAGCAGGATTGGGGCTCAGTCCTGCGTGTCACCGAACATTATTTACAGCAGTATAGGGGACATTCATCTCTGGTATAAAGGGTCCCTCGTAGACGTCACATGGAAAAAAAAATTGTAGGTGGGAGGCTGCACCTTTGTGACGCAACTCTTCAATAACCACCCAAAAACAGCCAGGTGGTTACTGAAAAGTTCCGGGTGGTGCGCCCAAATAAAAAGGGCTGGGAGGAGAAAACTGATGTGGATCATTATCACTGCAATCTCATACATTGTGCAGCTTGTAATGAGATCTCTAAATTTTACATTAGAGTGAGATTTTAGTGGTTGGGTTAGATCTGCTTTAAAAAAAAAAAAAAATTTGAACCCTATAGGTCTCAGGAATTCTTTTTAGTATGGGTTTTTATTCACAGCCTAAAATCCTATTTTGAGTTAATTGACCTACCGTTCTGTTAAGATGCTACACATCCCTTACAATTGGTGTCTAAGAATTCGTGTGTGTGTGTGTGTGTGTGTGTGTGTGTGTGTGTTGTGCATGCTGGAAGATGTGCAATTCTGTTCAGCCATTCTTATCACCCACTACACTGCCAGAAGGGGTCATCAGGTTTATAGATGTACTCTGATGTAAATTGCGTAAAAAGAGCCTTACATTTCACTTTGGAATCAAATTCAAGCTCCTTTGCTTTGCCTTCAAATCCCTCCACAGCTCCTCCCCCACCTACCTACCTGATACACAAATCCCTCCACAGCTCCTCCCCCACCTACCTACCTGATACATAAATCCCACCGCAGCTCCTCCCCCACCTACCTTACACAAATCCCTCCAAAGCTCTTGTCCTTACCTTTCTAAAATACCCCAGCCACTTTTTTCCTCTCCTCCAATGACTTCCTCACTCATAACCTCGTTACATGCACAGCTCCCAAGACTTCTCTGGAATGGTTTTCTTTGTCCTATTCGGGTTGCTCCTACTTCTGCACATTTAAGAGTTTAAAATCCCAACACTTCACCCTCACCTAGCCATGTTCTGTCTCCTAATTCTCGCTGTTTAGCCACCATTCTGTATCTTTCCACCCCCCTATAAGGTGCTATGCGCCCCCCTCTTAGATAGTAAACTCTTTTTTTGGGGGCAAGGTCTTCCTTTTCACATTCTTGGTATTGTTTTGTACCGGTCTGTCACTTGCAACCCTTCTTTATTGCACACTGCTGCATTTTATGTTGGCACTTATAAAGTTCAATAATTTATTAGGGTTAACACAGACTTTTTCTATTGTTCCGTTAGCTTGGCATTGGTTTTGAAGAATGCTAGTCAGGGCTCCTTAGTCAATTTAGGTAAATCGTGCTTCATCTTCATCACTTTAAAACACAGACTTTGGTCTGGTATTGCACTATGCACATCGCTCGGCTGTTTGCTTATTACAGCCAGCCTGTCAATCTGGACGGCTTGTAATGGATATAAGTGTGTAATGTTCTATACCCGAGTGTTCTAATGGGGTGATGGAACTGGTTGGGGGGTAACATTCTGCATTTTTGAACATCTCTGGTTTGTTGTCCATGCATAATATAGTGTAGAGCGATGCTGGCAGTCTGTGGGGAGGAGGGACTCGTAGGTGGGGATTTAATATTTTCCATGAACGCACAGATGTGATGTCACGCAGTGAGGCAGGCTCATTCAGTTCTCCGTTAGTCTTTGCAGAAACCAGGGCAAGCTAAGCAGGAAAAATGTCGTTCTCCAACCAGCAGCCCCCTGCGCTATCTGAATACAGCCCTCTGTGCAATGCCAGGAACCCAGACTGCTTTCCGGCCTCAGAGTCCCCCAGAGACTTTGCCAAAGCAGAGTATGAATGGCAGAGGACAGAGGGCAAACTGAATGAAATCGGACTGAATGTGAATGCTGGCGGACAAATTAAAGATGGGCTCAGCAAAAACATTGGCTTCACAGATGAGGACAAGCTGTGCTTCTTCGAGACAAAACTAGACAAAAGCCTGCAACTCGGACCCAAAGAGAAGATCGATTGTGAATGGCAGAACAAGGGTAACCAGATCCTGGCTGGTGCTGATCAGCTCGGAGGGGTTTCATTCCTTACAGAACCTTTTCTGAGCGCCAAACCTGCAGAGGTGCCCCTGGCTTCTGCTGGACAGTCTGATGGGTTTGAGCAAATCAAAGCAATTACTGATCAGGAGAAAGCAGCACAGAAGACAAACTTTGAGTCCATCATCCAACCAGAAGATACACTAATCGGCCTGGCTACAAACGACTACGACCAGAAGCCCTTTTCCAACCAGAATAGAAGTATTTGGCATGAGAACGTTAATACCTTAATATCTGATGATCCCTCAAAGAATTTGTTCTCTGGGAGCATGATGAAGAATCAAGTTCAGAGCACATGTCCTCCCCAGATGTCAGACACCAAATCTCAGCCACCAACCACATTGGTGGAACTAGCCCAGGAGGATGCCAATCCTGACCCTGCCAACAAAGTCTGTGACCTGGATGAAAATGGTGCTGCCTTGGATGTAGATGACTGCGTTGATAGCCTTGAGGATTGCCTTTTACTTGACAGAACATCGTACCAGAGAAAGGCAATGAGGCGGGCGATGTCAGAGTGCTCCCATTTGGCTGTACCCCCTCCTGTCAATATTGCAGATAAATACCCTGAGATCCAAGGGGCCAAAGAAAATCTCAATAAAGTGTCCTCACTTGGTGGCCTGAACTACACACCCTCCAGTGTGCCCAAGAAGCCAGTCAACTCAATGAAGAGGTCAATGACCGTTGCCGAGGAGCAAACTACCGGGTATGACTTCAATGCAAGACGTGAGATAATAGGCCAGTGTGCCTCTCCTACAAAGGGAGATATGGATGATGCTAAAGATGGATCATCTTCAACTAATCAGGAGCTGCTTATCCTAGGGAGGCATCTGACAAAGCTAGATGAGACCGTGGAACCCAGTGCTGGTGATGTTACGAATGAGTTAAAGTGGGAGTCTATCCCACCCTGCAATGCACCCGAGTGTAAGAAAGTGGAGGAAAAGAACAGGGGAGACACAGAGAAGGAAGAAGGACCTGGCCCTATCCACCTTTCACCTCCATGTGAGCAACGCTTTACACAGCATGGTATGTTTCCACATCCCTTACTGTTTAATTTTGTGCTGCGCTGACAAGACTGCACGTTTTCAGAGTGAATAGATTTTCTCTTATGTAAGTGCACTCACAATCTGGGTGGCCATGGAGGGCACAGATGTTGATGCATTTTATTAGAGATTATCTGGGAACATCAGAGATGTAAAATCTGACTAAGTGCATTTCAGGGGACTGGATCACTGTCTACTTAGTGGAATCCTCTGTTCTACTGCACGTACATAGTGAGTCTAGTTAATGACAATGGTGATGTTGCCAATAGCAACCAGATTTTCTATTGGCTTTGCTATTGAGGCCTGTTGCCTGTAACATCCCAAGTAGAGTTTATTGCTGTGGAGTATTAATAGTATGCATTATAACTTGAAAGTATTTTTGGCTGATTCTTCATTCTGAATGAGGGGGTGATAGTTGGGGTTGTGTTATACCAGCAGATACACACGGCTGATCTTACTATGATATAGATAGGTCTCTGTTTATCTTTCCAAGCACAATGACTTTGTTTCTCTCTAGATACGTCATAAGGTTGCCCTTATGTTCCCAGGTATTATCATGATTCTTACAGTGCATGTTAATGCAGCGATCTGGTGGTTTGTTCTGTGTAGTTCACCATCCGGGGACAGAGGAGCTGCAGCTCACAATTATTGAATTCTTAAGCATGCTGGCAGTTTTTCCTCCACCTGAAAACTGTTTACTTTCCTGACCATTTGATGTCCTTGATAAAATAAACCACCACGTTACTTGCTGAGCCAAGGAAAAATCCAGCGGAGCTGTCAGGTGGATGGAAGGCGTGAATGTAACTGATACTGAATGAAGAACAAAGGAAGGTCTGCTGTAAGTGGTGCTCTGCTGTCATCAGCATTTATGAAATGCGTATGGGGGCCGATGTATGATAAACGTACCAGACTATGTCACCAACATAAATTCTATGTCACCAACATAAGATCTTTATTACAAATCTGAATCAAGGCTGAATTTCATGGTTTTTAAGGAGCATTTGTTGCAATGGTGTAACTGTTATGTTAAATATGTTGCAGTTTGTCCAGTTCTGATTTTTATTATATATAGTTCATTACTAAATACATTCCATATTAGTATACAACTGAGAAATGTATGTAAAGACATGACATGAAAATCCTCAATGAGGGGTTAAGGTGCATCTAAAACCAGAATATTGTATTGGATGGAATAGTAAATGGGTTTGTTTAGGGTGGGGAAGATTTCCCTTTACTTGCTGTCCTGTGGATACTATAGGAAATGAGCACCAAGTAAGAACCATTCCTTATTACAGTTGTCACCAGCGTCAACTTTTTGAAGATTACCTCTACCTTCTGGTTCTTGTAAACACTTCTTTTTTCAGTGTTCTCCCCAGCCCCTTTTTAGTTTTTGGGTGGCTGCTGAAAAGGTAAAATATTGTGCCCACCTCCTGCCTACATCTTAAAAATATAAAATCCATATTCTCATCACTTTTATTTCCATAAGGGATGGTGAATTAGATCCCCTTTCTCTCACACCGAGAGATTTTCATTGAGTAATGTAAATTATTCACAGCAGATTCAGATAGAATATAAATTGTTAGAGTAAACCTGGGGACAAGATGAGAGTTCATTGAAGATGAGTTTTACAGGAATCCTGATAAATGTGGAAGGTTACAGCCAGCAAAATCAAAACCCTCTAACGCTTAAATAAAGCAATAAAATCTTTCACAGTCTGAAACAATCTATACCGCGTCCTTCAAATACTTTATTACCTGAATGAGACTATAAATGTCATACAAAAACTGTTACATTTTTAGGATGTCCTTCAGGTATACAATTGCCTTCTTTACTCTTTTATGTGGAAATATTCATACGCTTATGTTTTGTAGGTATTAAATTGTGTTGAAGGGTGCAGTTGCAGCTGCTTTCATAATATTGGCTTGTTTTTGTTGTTGTATTTGCTGTTGGTTGGCTTAAGCAGTTTTTGACTTTTGATCTGAGCCTGTGAAAATGGTGTAATTAAAGGTTACATATAACCAACCGGCCATAATAAAGTTTGATTATTTTTTTTGACATTTTCAATGGAAAATTATAGGGATAGTAATCCTTAATGACTAATGGAAGTTCCAGGATGTCATCCTGGATTCCTGTAGTAGGTTGCAACCCTAAAATTTACAAAATACCTGGACAGAAATAATTTTCATTCACTTGTTGCAAGATTCTTCCATGTTTGCTGTTTACCCTGGACCTCATACCTTTAAATGCTGGCAGCAGTGGCCATTCATCATTCTGGCACATCAGTCGGGCATTATTAAAATTTAATGATACTGCCTACCTGTAAAGTGTCTATACCTGCGCATGAAAATGGTTCCGCAGTAATGGAAATTATCTGCTGTGAAATGAACACTTCTGTTCTCCTTCAGCTCATCGGTTCTTCCTTTCTACCTTCAAATCATTACTGGTGGTTAGCTGGGGAACCATGAATCCTGAGGGAAATACAAGATAGATGCTTCCAGAGTGTCCATTTCTAGGGAAATGGGTCTGGCGAGTATTTACACCATAGGTAACAGATTTTAATTTTGTTTCTGCAATAGTGCCTTGTTAGTGTTAAGATACAATCCATGATTATTTAAAGGCAGTTGTTGCAATTGTACACGCTTTCTGACTTGTCCATACACCCCCATCTCTATATGTAGAGAAATAGGTATGCAGACAGATTACAATTCTATGTAATTGTTACGGATATATTCCCGACTTCTGTGCATTGATTTAGGTAAGATTGCTTTCTATAGGGAACAATCCTGTAAACAAGCAATAACCTGGGATCAGGCAGCGTATCCCATGCTGAGCCTCTGCTGATATTAAATAAATGAGCCCGGCAGCTGATTGAGAAATTGATGGTTCATGAATGTGTAATGATTCCATCGAGAATACACGGCACTGTGCTGATACTTTCATTATTCTGTAATTCAATAAAATGTTTCCTTCAGCGAATAATGTACACGGTTGTATAATAGATGATGGTTCCTATTAGATGTTTATTTCTGAGATAACTACATTTTATATGGAAATTATCAACTGGCTTGCATCCCATAATAAAGATCGAGTTAGCATCGGTTTGATGATTATACTTGGTGCCCTATGGGAGCTAATGTGATACTTGCACAAAGTTACATATCAGGATGGCTGGAACTTGTCACACCAGGAATTAGCAGATTATTCTCAGATTTCAAAAGGGAACTTTACAACATGAGGATAGAAGCAGAAGAGGCTTTTTGGCAGATAAAAATAGGTTTTTACTTCTGAAAGTTACCAAATACAGAGTAACATTAATACTATTATTAGACATCGCACAACTCAAATAAATTGTGTAGTATTTGACTGTTATGTTTTACCCAACGCGTTTCACCTTGTGGCTTCTTCAGGGGTTCAGAGACTCTTACTGGTTTACCAAATAATGGGAATACACATATTGAGTTATGGGTATATATGAATATTGCATATTCATGTATTCTAGCAATAGTATATATAGAAACTGTTAACGAGTTACAATAGTGACCATGTTATTATGTATACATAATAGTGTATAGTGCTCAAGATGGTTTTGGGTTATTGTAGTTCTTGAATAGGATAAGAAATAGAAAATAAAACATGTTAGTTAATGGTCAAAAACATATAAGTTATAATAGAATGATGGATAACATATTGGGTGTAAGCAAATCAAATGCAAGGGAATTATTTATGGATGATGGAGAGAGAAAAATCCTAATTGATCGAGAGACCTTGTGGTGTACTAGTGGCAGTTGTTCTGAGCTTTGTATACGTACTGTATCTGTCACGTATGTCACTTAGCTAACTGGCATAAATGGCTGGGTGCAGCTTGGTGACCCTTGAAGGGTACAAAAAGGAGGGTACTAAAGGGGAACTTTAGACTGTTCTGGAAGGAAAACAATTCTTCCATGGCTTTGTAAAATTTAGGGTAACAATTTTTTAGTGTTTTAGTGACTAGATCTTGGTAAACCTGTCAGAATCTAATTATTCAGGGTTAAAAGGTTATTATACAGGCTTTCTTATGATGCTATGATGGAGTAATATTTGCCACCCTCATTTCTTTAATATAACCTGAGGAGCTATCCCGGCTCTGGGAATCTGACATGCGGAGCTCTGCCAACTGCCTGATCTTATGTCTGTCCCCGTCTCTGTGCATGGGAGCACTGCGCAGGAATATAGGCGGCTGCAAGGTTCTGAATGATGCAGTTTAGGTTTATTCCAATCTTGCAGAAATTTTACAGCATAATGCAATCCAGACATGTGGCATGCCTTCCATGTGCTTGCTTTAGATGCACAAATACTAAAACCGGATCCCTGTGACACAAAAGGAAATTCCTAAATCTTTTCTTTGGCCTTCTTTCAGTCTTGCATGGTTGTACCGACTCCTCTCCTAAAATGAAGTCACTTACTCTCTACACTCCAAGCTTCTTTCATTGAACCTTAGAAGCTGCAGCAAGTCAGAGCTAGCCCCATTTCCAGGTTGAAAGATGCCCCAGCACCGCCTAGCCCTTTCCCACACTGTGCCAGGGCTGCCCCTCATTCACTCGTTTTTAGTTCTATCAGTCATAGAGGTTCAATAATATATGCAGTTGTCACCACAGCTTGCTGTTTACAGAAAGTCATGTACAGCACCCTGCCAGCCCTTTCCATCTGCTATGTTCTGCCTGCCTTGCAAAGCTAAAGTGGTGTCGCTGGATGTAAAATATAAATGTAGAGAACGCTACCATGTTGATGTGTAAAACAAGGACCCGGAGACTGCATAATGTAACCAAATAAATATTTAGCTATAACCTTCATTTGGTGACTGGGTTTAGATGTTATCAGTCTGCTGCAGGCAGGAAGGTAATTTACGCAGTCTATTTTCCTCCTATATTAGACTAGAATATTGTAACCTTGTATCCAGTCATAAGGAGAAGGCTGCAATGGGCTGATACATATTTGTCAATTCACGGCTTCAAGACTTCGAGAGCTGCCCCACTCTCTGTAACGGTCTTCCTCGTCCTATTCGGCTTGTTCCTTTCAGCTCATTTTAAGAGCACTCAAAACTCATTTTTTTTTTCAAACTGTCCTCTGTCTTTTAAAATCCTCACTACTTCCCACCATTCCATATCTCCCCTCCTAGATTGTAAGCTCTTCTGGTCAGTGTCCTCTCCTCCTGTGTCACTGTCTTTCTGTTGGTCCTTTGCAACCCTTATTTAATGTACAGCGCTGCGTAATATGTTGGCGCAACACATTACGGTTTATTTTTAATATTAATAATTCTTGATCTTGGATATGGCTGAATATTCCCATCCTCCTGGAAGGAGATGAAGACATTGTTACGGTGTGTACTGTAATCCTTGTGAGGTAATAAATTCCTGAATTTGTCTGGGGTAGTTGCAGAATTGTAGGACCCATTACCAGGATATTTAAGTCAGGAATGGTCCTGGTTGTGTGGATCAGTACACAGCTACATAATGAGCGTTCTGGAAGTTTTTTTTCCCAAGGATAATGCTTATAAATTACATCATCAGATTGCTTTGAGAATTTTTCAGTTTTGGGTTTTGTTAGACTTCAAGGAAAGTTTGCATTTCCAGACTTGTATATCAGAACTTGTAGCTTTCTGGGGATGCTGCTGTTATTTTTACATGCAAGTGATTAAGCAAAGTTTTACAACATAGCAATCTTTATAAAGTGACTATCCAAACTGATTTGTTTGCTGGGATTTGAGTGGAAGCTGGATGGGGGGGGATCTCTGCTTGTTGATCTGCTGAGCCGGGCTGCCTGTTGTCACGGGGCCACTTGGCATGAAGTGTAAGCAAAGGATGTTGTGTCTGACCAGAGCAATGGGCTGACCCTGGAAATGGTGGTACAAAGCAGTATTTGTGTCCTTTATCTCATTACTTTGTGGTTTGGAGTTCAAATCAGAATATTTTCTTTTTATATTAACTGTAATATTTTTTTTGTAAGGGGTAGGAGGACCCTGCCCTGAAGAGCTTACAATCTAGAATCGCCTACTATATAGAAGTGTAAAACATAACTACAAAGCAAATAGTTCCCCCCTCTTCCTGCTCTAGACCAGTTTGGATTTCCATGTTGACCGAAGTGACCAGTCAGTGCTGGGCTTTCTCTTTTGAAAGCCTAGAATAATTTGCAAACATTACTAGATGGAACCACAACATTGCTACTACAAAGGTATTAATTGTATCCCATCAACAACAGATTGCCTACAATTTACAGGCTCCTTCTGTGTCCCATGATACCTTCTGAAAGGATTTCCAAAAGTTTCCTCACTCTGCAGATTTGTGCTGCAGCTTCTGACATTTCCCTGACCTGATCTGTGAGGGGGAAGAGATTGTTTGTGACAGCCCAGCCTGGCATTTTCTACTCTCTCTCTCCTGGTAAAGTGCACAGGGGAATGAATGCGCTACATTACCCCGTACTTTTATTTCTGTTCTGCCAGGCCAGCAAACATGATCAGACAGTTTCCAGAGTAACACTGAACTTTGTGCAGACTCTTCGTTGTGTCTTTGCTGCCCCAGGACACGTCTGTCTACCCCAGTGTGCTATAATTGTGTAGCTTCAGCTTTTTTATGATAGCAGACAGATGGATACAAGCATGGTGACCACCTGACACCCCTAATGTTTTACTTTATGGTATTGGCTTCCATTTCACCTCAGAATCAAATTCAAGCTTCTGTGCTTTGCCTTCAGATCCCCCACAGTTCTTGTCCCACCTACCTACCTGATATACAAATCCCTCCACACTTCTTGCCACTTTTGGCTTTCTGACCTGGTAAAAAAATACCCTTTAGCCGTTCTTCATTCCTCCAATAACCTACTAATTATTCCTCACTTATTAACTCGTCACATACACGGCTCCTAGAGCTGCCCCGACTCTCTGGAATGGTCTCCTCGTCCTGTTCAGCTTGCTTCTACTTTCTGCTCCTTTTAAAAGAGCCTTTTAAATCCCAACGCTTCCCCCTCACCTACCCGTCTTCTTCTGTCTCCTAAACCCTCACTACTCACCCACCATTCCATATCCCCCTCCTATTGTGTGATACTTCCCCCACCTCCTAGATTGTAAGCTCTTCTGGGCAGGGTCCTCTCCTGTATCTGTCTCTCATTTGCAACCCCTATTCAATGTACAGCGCTCCATAATATGTTGGCGCTATAGAAATCCTGTTTAATAATAATGGTAAGCAGAATTTGTGACACCACCACCCTAAGGATGGTCCGGAGTGCCTTGTACCAAATACAGAAGTATAACCAATCTCCCTGCTCAGTCCCACTTGTTGCCATTTTTGCAGTTTGAAATATTTTATCATCTTAGAAAATGTGCCCTTAGGCCCTTAAAAAGGCAGAATATATTCTTTCCATGCACAAATATTGTAACCCTCACTAATTATCACAACATGTTGGCGTAAAAGTGCTCATGGAATTGTGTACATTATTGCCGGAATCATTTTGTGTGGATTTAGATCTTTAATAATACAGTTATTACTCATCTGAGGTTTGCGGATGTATTTATGATTGAATACTAATTGCACTGTGTGTATTGTAGATGGGGTTGGGGTGTTGGGCCAGCAGCTTTCACCAAGCTTTTTGTGTTTGCATGTTTGTGATCACTCATTGACGCTGCCATATGTAAAATTACCAGCAATGATTGTGTGCCATTTCAGCAATTTCCTGCCAAGAAAACTGGAACAATGCTCTATAATCCCTGCATTGAGGTTTGGTTCGGCCTGGGGTCCCCTATAGGCAGCCAGAACTGTTTCTGCTTTACAGCAAGTGGATTGGGGACACCATAAAAATTGCAGAGCATTTATTTTATCTGGTGACCCTGTGATTAACACATTGCTTTCCCTTTGTGGCTACATTCACTCACCATGCCTATGGGAGCATCTGTGGTTGCCACCCAGGCTGGATTTTGAACATTTGTACTTGCTGAAGATGTTCTTAGTCTGAAAATACTGATACGGCCACCTCATGTAAAAACTTGTTAAACTAAAATATATTTTTGCTTTACTATTGTATGCCGATTGTCAACCAGGCTTCTGGGATTTTTTCCCCCTTTACAAGAATGGAGTGGCAATGTCTTGTTTCGCCTTTTAAATACTAAACTTTTTGTTTTTGTTTGTTTTAGAAAAACCAGCTGAATCGGTGGTACCAAGAGCAGGAAGTGACATCACTGCTCCACCCAACAAGCAACTTCCTGCCAGTCCTGAGAAGAAGGTTAAGGTAATCCTGTATGGCACCTTCTGCTTGCTATAAATGAACTTTACTTGTGACACAGAATCCCCCCAGGTGTCTTACCCTTTGAATTTGTCCTTGTGATCATTTGGTAACTCTGTTCTGGCTCCAGGGCAGGATGTAAAGAAAAATCTCCCTTAATGGATACAGATTTTTCCTGTTTTATTCTTTAATATTTTTGTTTAGGAACAAAGCCTTTCAATTTTTATTCTTATTCTCATCCTAAAATATTATTCACCAGGCCACAACAGCAACCCCATCGAAGACTACAGCAGCAACCCCAAAAGGCAAACTTTCTGCTGCCCCCAGTCCTAAGAAACCACTCTCTGCAACTCCCACCCAGGCTAAAAAACTAAGCAGCCCTGCAGCCGCTCCAACTGCTGCCTCTACCACAAAACGCCCCCTAGGAAGTGCAACTAAAACTGCAACACCTAAAGAGGCAAAAGATGTCAAGCCCAAGGTAAGTAAAGTACATCTTTACCATGACTTATTATTTTCCATTGTGTGGCCTGTCTGAATATTCGGAGGGGATGGGTCTTGGTTACGCAGGATGCCATAAGCTTGCCATGGTTTCCATGACATTATGTAATTCACAAGCTAAATAAAGTAGAACTTAAGGTACTTATTCCACAAATATAGGGTTCAATTGCACTTTGAATTGTTAGGTATAATTTACATATTTACCTTAATTTACCTCGAACCGTTTAGGAGTATTTGCATTTTTTTTCCCTGTTCACACAGCACAACTCTTATCTGATTGGGTAGAAGACCTGATTCATTACACTTACTGGTCTTGTCCATCCCCCAGCCTGTAATTGGACAATGCAAGTTGTATCTGGAAACTGATAGGCTCGCTAGCTCGTAGACTTTGCATCACAACTAATTGGGTCTTTGTGCTGCTGTCTGTTCTTGATCTGCTATACAAGAACAGTTTTAGTCTGATCTTAAGTGAAACTCAGATACATGATCTGCCTGTATTGAAGTAAATACATTTTTAGTGTTAATTTATTTGTCTTGATTGTTGCCTTTTTATATCTTTCTGGGGTTATGTTTTGAATTTATTAACATGCTTCTTCCTGTTTGCAGGTGTCTTGGTATAATGGTATAACATGCACCTACACCTCTCAGCAGGGTGGATGTCCCTTCCATGCTTTGCTTTTTCTTTTTTTCCGGTCTCCCCCGCACTGTTTCCATCAAATCCCAGAACACAGCTGTGCCGGCTCTCAGTATGCCGCTTCCAATAGGGCCATCTGGTGTAGTTAATTGAAATCGCAGTCGTATTCCTCACATCATAAGCGTCAATTAATTGACATCAGCGCCACACTGCCAGTCAGTGTTGGATCGATAAAGGTTGGCACAGCACATCAGGGGCTTCTCCTCCCACGAGCCATTAAATTTATTCCCAGCAGGACAGCGGATTGTGGGTGAATGGAGCAGCCTGTGAGAGGGGTCAGTGTAGACGGGGGGGGAGAATAGAGCAACATGAAGGGAACAGGGCTTGGGCAATGCAGAAATCTTACGGTGTGTGAAGTTTAGATGTATCCTGAGCACCATCCACAGCCAAACAAAGCAACATATCACAGAGCTGGAATCCTTCCCATCATTACACTCCAGTACAAAGTATTGCCTGTACCCGGTGTTGTCCATAAGGTCTTTGTATTTAAAGTGTAAATTGGGGCAAGGTATGGAAGCTGCATTCTGCAAATCCCTGCAATACATGCATTATATTACTTCAGTATTAAATCTCAAGTTCAGAACAATATTTGTTCAATAAAAACAATGTGTGCTCATTGCAGGAAGTTAGGAACCTACTGTTTTTTTGGCAGCTGAACATTTTGCTTGAAAAACACTGCAAGTAAAGAAGAAAATAAAAATGTTCAAGGAGTCAAAACATGGGAATATGTGCGTGTGAAAGTTGTACTACATATTGCATGCACAGCTGGACAGCAAGATTTATATCTTGCCTTTCTCTTGGTAGAGTCTGGATCTGAAGAGTCCTGTGAAGACTCCAGAGAAGAAGGCTCCGACCCCTTTGAGCACCACTCCCCGCCCTGCTGTCAGAGCCAGTCCTGCTGCTCCCAAACTTGGCTCCTCTGCAGCTGGAGGAACCGCTCCAAAACCCAACCTCACCCCGAAACGACCATCATGTAAGTTCTTTTCAGTTCTGCTTCGCTGGCATGATTTAACTTGAAGATGAAGTTTATGTGAGATGGGTTTGCATCACTGGCGGCTGAATAAGATCATGTATATGACTTGGTGAACTTTTCAACTTTTCAAATTTTCAAATATAGATTATTTTCTAAAAATGGGAAGGTTTACGTCTCTTTGCACTCTTTCTGTACTGATTATAAAAAGATCCTGCCATCCCTGTACTGGGTTCTCAGGTAGGCACACCTGCTGTTATGAGGGATTCCCACCAACCCTACGTGGAGTTTCCACATCTGTACGCTTGTACCCATTATAAAGCTTCCCACATCTGTGCAGTGGTACCAGATCTGCACACCTTCTGTGCCAATTATAGAGTTCCCGCCTTCTTTGGGCTGATTTCTGGATTTTTTAACCATCCCTGCAATGATTTCCCATGTCTGTGCACCTGCTGTAGCCACTATGAAAGGTTCCTGCCATCTCTGTGCAATGGTTCCAGATAGGTATACCTTCTGTGCCCATTATGATGGGTTCCCACTATGCTCTGCTCAGCTGCTGTGCCCATTGAGTCGCTCCAACCATCATGTATGGATTTATATTGTTGGGTTATCATAGAAGTCAAGAAATGCACTAGTAAATGTATCTGCAGAAAATATGTAACGCCAAAATGTTCACAGCATGGTGCTAATGTCTGCATATATTGTATCTGCTTTCTTGTTCATCTTTTATTCTACAATTCTTCTTTACTTTCAGCTATTAAAAATGATGTTAAGCCAATAGATGCAAGAAAACCCAACCTGACAAAATCCCCGACTGGTAAGCTCCCAACCTGCATTGTTATATAAGGAAGGATATATAAGGAAGTACAATGCAATGATCAGCCTTGCACAATATGTCTTATATAGATATAGCCCACTCCCAAAATTATAGCCTGTAACCTCAACACCTGCACCTAGACACCCCAATGCTATACATGAAAATGGGACAAAAGGCTTAGATGGCAGACTACATTAACCCCCCTAGCGTTCTAATTCTGTCAGTTTTTTGATGCAAAAAGTCATCCTAATTTTTTTGCATAGAAAATTTTTGTTTATATTGTGGGCCTGTAATTCTTAAGATTATCTCCCAGGTATGATAAATATATTATATTATAATCATAAATTATAATAGCATAATTAGAAAAATTATAATTAAAAAAAAAGTAATGAAATAGACAACAATGTAATCTTAAAATAAAATTAAAAATGTACTTATTTTTATTTCATGTTGTGTGGCGTTTTTGTACTGTAAAAACCATTTAAAAGCAGATTACATTGTAATCTGCTTTTAAATTTCCCTCCTGGCCACACCCCCCAATACATCACCGTTCGTATCACCCGTAAGATGTCACATCCTCCCGGGTGATGCGAGTGGGGATGTCCTCACCCCGACGCTGGAGCTGCTGCTCTGCATCTCCGGAGAGATGCAAAGCACAATGCAGGACTTGTGCATTGTGCTTCATATCTCACTGCAGATGCGAGCAGCAATATTAAATTTCGGGGGGGTGATGCCAGCTGGCACCACCCCCCAGAATTTCTAAAGTAAACCCGAGTGTGACTCGGGTTTACCACTTTTTGCATGTAAAAGCCACCCCGTCACACTCGGGATTACCGCTAGGGGGGTTAAAATGCAAATTTGTGAGATATTTTACCTGCAAATCAAGAAACAGGTGAAGGTTCTTGTTAGGTGATTCAGTGTTTGGCAGCACATTCCTGTATTGTGGTTAGTAGAAAAATGACCATATGCCTGTGTTCCAGAATCAGGTGGTCCCAAGGCTGATTTGGCAAAGACTAATGGAACCGCTCCAGCCAGCAACGTCCCCAGCCGTCCTAAAACCACCAAACCTGCTGCTCCAAGACCACTTACTGGACCTAGTGCTTCTGCAGATGCTAAGAAAGTACCAACCACCAGACCACCTCCTCTGAGCAAACCCAGTTCTGCACCAGCCAGCAAGCCCAGCACTGCTCCCAAACAGCCGCGTCCAACCACGGCCCCCGACATCAAGAACATACGTTCTAAGATTGGTTCTACCGACAACCTGAAGCACCAGCCTGGTGGAGGAAAGGTGAGATTTATTCATGTTTCTTACATAATGTTCCATAATTCCCTCTCATTATTCAACTGCTGTGTACTAGTATGTTGAGGCGACATCTGCTTTGTGCGAGCTGCTTCTCTGTGGAGTGGAAGGCTGGCATTGTACAGAGGTTAAGCCATTTGTTTGTAACCGCCTGGGAATTTCTGGTTAGCACAACCTTCAGTGGTGGAGAGGAGGATTGTTTTGTATACGTCTGCATTATTCCCTTATACATCGGTGTATGGAGCCAGTAAGGGACCGTTTAGATGCATTCCCTATATTGGTTTTTTGATCACTTATCTGTTTAAGGTAATCGTTTATAAAAAATATAAATTGTACTGTAGGGTTTTTGTTTTTTTTTTTTAATGTGCTTTTTTGCATTTGATGGGAAAACTGTTGTACAAATATCTTGTTGATGCTGTTTTTTATAAATGTTACATTTCCCTCAGCAGGCCAAGGTAGAGAAAAAACCTGTGCCAGCCAGCACAGCTCGAAAACCAGTGCCCCTCGCTGCCCCTAAACCAGCCGCCAGTAAACCCGCAGACAGTAAAGAGGCTGTGCAAAAACAAAGCAATGGGAAAGTGAGTGTATACTGAGCCTATGGTGGCTCCCTCCCTCATCACTGTCCCTAACCTAACAATGTGCCACTTTCTTCCTTGCTCACTCCTCTATCTTCCTTATTTCCTCTATTACTGCACAACCCCTACCTGGTGCTGTTTGCTGAGAGAGCACAGGTAAGTATCGGGTGATGGGACATTCCGGAGGAAGTCTCATTATAAGCCATTTGTGCAAAGTGTATAGCAAAGCATTGTGAATGTTTCTGATCCTTTCCGAAATTACACAATGCATTTTCAGTAAATAAAAACATACAGTATTTTCCTGTGGAATTGTCAGTGGCGATCAGGACTTGCTTCTTAGAAGATGACAGCATGTAAAAATATGACCTTTACTTGGTAACAAGGCGCATCTGGCAAAGCTGCGGCCAGTGGGGGCGGCTGTCTCTTATCATTACATTAGAACTGGTGTGCTTGCACGTAAGTAAATTCCCTGCAGGGGTGATAATGTAGTTCGGGACAAGTACAGGATTTCTGAAGTCTTGGATATTAGGTTTTAAGGTGGAACTTGAAGGTTTAGTTTCTCATATTGGCCCCTATTTCCCCTTCTTGTATGTGAATGGTTTGCAGGCCTCCTTAATTTACACCTGCCGTGCCAGTGATTGTTGTGCGTGTGTATTTTCTGTCTGTCTAGATCAGTGTTTCCCTACCAGGGTTCCTCCAGAGGTTGCTAGAGCATTGAGCAATTTGTGCCTCCCAGGTCAGCGTAAGTGACGCCAATGATCTTTTTGGTTGACATTTTTCCCACTGACCACCAGTACTAATATACTGTGAGCTGTGGATATAGTATTTATATCAGGCTTCTCTAAAGACCTGAATGTGAACTATTTCATGGGTTCCTTCGTGTTAAAAATGTTGAGTAACATTGGTATAGAATGATGGATAGATGGGAAATTCTTTATAATCCAGGAATGTAAAATATACCTTTACATCCATACATGTATCCTGTTTTTTTTCACAGCTTTAGTTTATATTCACAGGTACAAATGTTTACACAGTATTGTCAGTTTGGTATCCCCATGTGAAACTGTAAAACAGGTATGGGTGAAGGGATTGTGTTCTGGGTCACGGGGTACGCTCCTATCAGGTTTTCTGACTTGGAACAAGCAGTGAGGGCTGTGATGATCTTGCATACAAAAGTTATCATTAAAGTTTATGATCTTTGGTTTATTTGGAACAAAAAAATTCTACAGTTTGTTTTTAGACGCCTCCCCAGTATCGGTGCCAGCACAGATATGGGAAACCTGCACAAAATCTATCAAATGGTCAATGGTAACCCAACAATTAACACTTTGCTTGTCAGATCAGAAATTGGGTGCCTGGACTATCCAGCGATGTTCCTCTGAAAGATTGCTTTGAAAACAACATCAAATGTCGATCTATATAGTACAACAGTGGAAATAGAAATCTCTAACTTTTCAGTGTCATTCAGTACATTTAAATCTGAAGTTTTAATTAAAATACTCAAACAAGATAATGCAAAATAAAATGACCTAGTATTTTATCAACGTGCATCCTATAACAAGATTCATTTAAATGTTCATAGGTGCATAAATATAATGCTTCTCCTTGATGTCTCACTGCATTTGGTGCTTCTACAAGATTCACATTACTGCCATTGTTGTTGCTTTTCCAGCTTCCAGTAAAATAAACTGGTTTGATATTTATTTACAGTATAAATTGACAAAAATGAAAACTCTGCCTAAAATCAAACCATACATAGGCGTATTCCTCGGTATTGCCTTTAGACGTCTGGCAGCTGATCTTGCTTTTATTATGGAATCTCAATGCCCTGCATTGTCTGTGTAGAGCCAGGGTGGAAGCACAGATCCACATATAAATGAAGCAGTGCAGGTATAAACAGGTAAATATTCTCTAGCAAGGAGAACGGTGAGCTGAGCTGTAGTGACGTTGACAAAACTCTCTCCATGTCTGGCGAGATTATCTGGGGCATCGGGTACCCAGCTTACAGAACCAGAGGCTTGGGATACTCTACTAGGAAGTGTCCTGAAACATTTCATGAGACGTTCAAGTCAGATGATTGGTAGATTCTTCAGAGTATGGCCTGGGTACACTTAACATTCATAGATGTTCCCTGAAACAGTTGGCTACAATGTAAATAGAAAAACCTAATAACTTTTAAATTTAATCTGGCTAATTGTTACCCTGTCTCCTATTTATCTTGTCGTCTGTTCTGCATTCAATGCTGTGGATCAGTGAACAGGTTAGGGGTTTCTCTTGATGACTACCAAAACACAGCTTATTATTGTCCTGGTGTTCACATAAGGAACAAAGCTTTTACACCTAGCTCTAATAGGGTATTTGTAGCTCTGTGTTGCTGGATAATGCAGCTCCTGTGTTGGGTGAGCAGACGGATTATATGATGTGGTGATTTGTATGTCTTGACACAAACTGTCTTCATAGCTGCTTGTCTGCTTCTCTGTTCTTGTCTGCTTCACGTCACCTTCCTTCCCACCATCCTGATAACACTGTCCTCTCCGTTCTGCGTCATGTGATTTTTCTAACCGTACCTTTCCACTTCTATGTCGTTTCTCCATCCTGTCATGCTCCAGGTGCAGATTGTCTCCAAAAAAGCCAACTACAGCCATGTTCAGTCCAAGTGTGGCTCAAAGGACAATATTAAGCATGTTCCTGGTGGTGGGAATGTAAGTATGGTCTTGGGGCTTCTCTGTTCAATGTACGCTGCGGTCTATGTTGTGGCTGTTTCTGCATGAACTAACTAGGTCTGTGTGCCTGTTCCATGTACAGAACGCCCTGCTGAGTGTGGCGGTCCCAGGGGCATCATCCTAAAACCCTCATCTACTGTTGTGCATGGGGAGGCGGGAGGCTGAATCTAGAAACCCAAAGTGTTTATATGCAATATTGTATTTGTAAATTTCTCTGTAATAAACGGTGCACTGTGTGCATTAAAGGAAAACATGAGTAACTTATACAAAAGCCTATATGTATATTTGCAGCTTCTAGTGGTTCAGAGTTTAATGCAATCACTGAATCTTGTGTTCAAAAAGTTACCTAGATAAAAAAAATAGTACCTAATCACCTTAATGTAACTTGCAGGCATTTTGAAAGTGCATCCAGCAACCCCAAAGTTTTCTGATAGTAACGGTTTATTATATGAACTATATGTATGTAGAATATTCTTGGAGGATTAAAGAGATTCTGCTGCTCATAAGCAGTATGAATCCTCTGATGTGTGAATTCCAGTATTAGGAGTTCCCAGTCTGTATCGTGGCCTCCATGCATCATTGTCCAGGTTCTCTATAGAACCGTTCAACCCTTTGTGGGTACACTAGTATTTCTGGGGCATCTTTACCCACCTGCCTGGTGTGCCAGGCTTGTTTCATACAGATTTATAGGTAGTAAGAGCCAATAGAAGGATTATCAGAGGTTTTTGTAGGGGTGACCTGCAGCCGTAGAGTCCTACAAGTTCAGTTTTCATCCTGATTCATAGACAACATTTTGTTGGCAACAGGTATTCTAGGGAAGCCAAACGGGCCTTGATTATGTGTGCAAAAGAAAAGCAGAAGAATTTAACGTAACCCTGGAAACTGGCAAATGAACCTGAGGGTCTCTCCAGAGAAAGAGTAAAATGTAAAAAAAAAAAAAAAAATCTTAATGGATGTGTGCAACCATTGAAACCAATTACTTTCCTTTTATTCCTGTGGTCATGTATTTTAAAATCACTAAGTATTGTATTTTTCAATGCTTTCATATTTTTGTAATTGCGTAGTTTATTTTATTTTTTTTATGGGAACTTCATTATCTAATGTACACTTGGATAGCCTTTAATATAGCTAAATGGGCACTTTACCTCATTTCAAAATATTGGCTATTTTAGGTCGCAAGGTCCCTTCTCACCCTGGCACTACAGTGGGCAGTGGTTGGCTGGGTCCCGAGATCTGTTATCTCACCCTTTCCCCATTGGTTGCAGCTTGAGGATGCATGGGGTCTGCAATCTTTTCCGAATAGCAGATCATTCTCTGCCTTTTGGTTCTCCATTAAATAAGTGCAATGAGGGTTCAACTTAAGACCAGAAGTGACATTCTTGTGTTCTGGTATTTTCGCCAGAGTCATGGGGGAGGTTGTGCTGCAGTGTCAGTTCATTGCTGAGGATGAAATATTGACCCGTGGCATTGCAACATATATTGTTCAACTCGGTGATAATAGAAAATGCTCAAATGGTAATTTTGTTACACTTTTCCTGGGGGAACTTCTGCAGGTTCCCTTTAGTCTTGGTCACATGTATAAAATTTTAACTAAATGACAGCATGATCTGTGTTAAATATTCATAGAATGTGAATTTGCTCCCTTTCAGTAGAGACACGTATGTTACAGCAAGGCCTTGTGTGTCAAAACTAAAGAGAACCTGGTGGAGGACTTTCTACAGTAATACCATGATTTTACCTATATTAGAATTAGGTTTTGTTTTCTATATTGACAAGGGCTTGTGGAAATGGTAAACCTAGTGTTCTCATGCATCAAATTTGAACACAATCTTTTACAGAAGTTTTTGTATGGTATGTTTATGTGGGGGAGTAATGTGGTTTTCAGTTATCTGTTCCTGAGGGATTCATCACTGCAATCTTTCAGACCACATGCTACCCCACAGATTCCGGTGTTGGTCAGGTCTCACTTATGAGTGAACACACTGGAGCGAGTGGGAGAGCTTCCCAGGTCTGGGACTTGCGGTCCTTATGGATTGTAAATGAATGTGGAGCTCTTCCTATTTTATAAAGAAATATCTACAAAAGTATGGAGCCTGAAGACTATTGCTACCTCTGCTTGGAGGATATTGGGAATGATCTTCATATTTCCTCCTCAGAATCTACCTACCTTTCATTACCTGCTGTCTGCACTGCTTCCTTTGGAGTCTTTAACCCCTGTATGAGAACAAGCTAAACAACTTATTGTTTGCAGGTAACAAACTCTACAAAGCCATCTGTGGGTGCTGCCCGTCCGCCTACATCCACCGGCCAGAAACCTGGCAGCACCAATGTGAGTAATCGGGCAACTTCTCCTGTCTTTTGTCTTCACTGGTATATCCCGTCCTAGACCTAATCACACACCAGGTTCTAGAATCACTTAATGGCAGAAGAAGTCTTTACTGGGGATCACAAGTCAGGTTTATAATGAAGGGCCAGGCGGTGCAGAGTTACCTCAGGATGGTAAAATAGAAACACTTTTCTCTTCAGTAACTTTACAGTAGTGTTTCTGCATGACCTGACACCTCCCATCACTGTGCTAAATCCATGGGTCTGTACACCTGCTGTACCCATCATATGGGCTCCCAACATCCCTGTGCTAATTTCCCCAAGTCTTTACACCTGCTTAGCATGTAGAGCGGGGTTCCCACACTCCCTGTGTTGCGTTTCTGGATCTGTACATCATCTTTGCCTAATATAAGGGTATCTCCAGGCGTGTACACCTGCTGTGCCCAATATGAGGGATTCACACCAACCTTGTGCTGATTTCTTGGGTCTGCATACTTGGTGTGCCTATTAGGATGGGTTTTGTCATTACCATGACCAGGTCCAATGATGCTTATCTAAAGTACCAAATCTTCGTGAAACTGAATTTTCGTGCTTTTGTGTAAGCTAGGTTGCACATTTTCCATACCCAGCCTAAATAACGGACATAAAACTGTAATTTAAACGCTTTAGCAATTGCAGATAATGCATCATAACAATTTCCTCTTCCCACCAAGAATACATTGCAATATTTACCCTAAACCCATAACCAAAAACTTTCACATTTTGCAAAATTTTCTTTCTGCCCTTTAAAAAATCTGGACAATTTTTTTCCTAGCTTGCAGCATAATGTAACAAAGCACTTCAGTCCAGCCCCAGTAAATGATCTCTGTGGCAACTCCACATATGCATAATCATATAGCACAGCTTTGTCCTCTGGTACCTTAAACACTTGCAAAGTACTGATTGATGTGGAGAAATTGAGGCAATCTTGATATTAAGAGGTCACTTCCTGCAGACCAGCCTGGACCCACAAGCCATATGTGGGGCAACCTTGTTCTAAAGCTACCCCAGATGGATTTTTTTCTGCCTTTTTTGTTTCCTTCCAAGTATTATTGGAGGTAGGAAATCTCCCTACTCTAATACTGGCTTTGATTCCTACTTATATAGGTGGATTGTTCACTGCTGATATCGTATGATCTTTTCTTTCTTCTCTATCTTTAGGTTGGAGTTTTGTATTGATGTGTGGGAATTTTTATATATAATGCACACAGTTTTAATAACTCAATTTAATCATCTCCATAGGTACAGATTACGAACAAAAAAATAGATGTTTCAAAAGTTTCTGCCAAGTGTGGATCAAAACCCATTACCAAGCACAAGACAGGTAAATATTAAAAGTAGATTGTTACAGGTGGGAAATTTTTAGTATGATTCCAGGGTATTGGTCCGGTTTTCAGCATAGAGTTTGAAATGGGCACTTTGATTACAATAATTACTATAGTGCTTCTTTGAGTCCTGCTTACAACTTATTTGGGTCGTTCTTAGGTGGTGCTGACAGCAAATCTGAAGAGAATTCTAAGAAGTCTGAAGTGACGAAGCCTCAGCCTCAGGACAGCACAAAAGTGAGTAACAAATGCACACAAATATCGCAACGATAAGGTTTCTGATTTCACTTTTAGTACGGATGTTACAGAAAAACTTGGTTGTTTGTGCAGGAAAATGAGGTTGAGCAAGCGGCACCTTCACAGAATGGGGACCTAGTAACACCTACAGAGGTTACAGCGGCTGACACGAGGGAAAATGGCGTGGAGGAGACTCTTCCTGTAGATGGTGGAAACCAAAGGGAAATCCAGAGCTTCAATGCTCTTATACCGGAGACAAGTAAGAATTACACTGAGTTAATGTTCCTTGTAATACCTAATATTTAGGATCTGTGGAACCAATTTAGAATGTCAACTAGAGGCCTTCACAGCTAAAAGAAAGTCCCCAAACGACATAGACATTGTTATTATGGATAGACTGCAATCTTTCCAAGCACACTGATACAAAACTGTGATGCTCCTCTCAAAAACTACACCCTATGGCCGGATATTTATTGCACACCCTGAAAAAGTTTAGATGTTCCTGGTAATCCTCCATTATACAAAGACATTGCAGACAATTGTGCTCTTCCAGGCTTGTGGTCAGCTTGGTGAATACCATTTGTTCCTCTTTGACTGTGCCCAGGGTACAAAGCCAGCTTCATAAAGACATCCCAAATGTGTTCAGTAGGGTTGAGGTCAGGGCTCTGTGCATGATACGAGTTCATCACCACCAAACTGGAACCCTGACCCTCAACCCTACTGAACACATTTGGGATGGATAAGAATAGTGATTGAGTCAGGTTTCATCCAGAATCAGTACCCAGCCTCACAATGGGCACACATACTCCCTGAAAGAATTGTTGACTACATTTTAAACCTAATCGGTTGGAGATGTTCATCTGACATGTCTGCCTTTCCCTTGATACTTTCTGCTACAGGGTTCCCAAGGGACCACAAATTTTTACTTTGTTGATGAAATTGATCTTCTAATCCGTACTGATTTCCTCCTTATTGTTTGCAGGAGTAGTCAGTTGGTGCTTCTGGCTGCTATGCTTACCCACACGAAGTTTCCCACTGGTACCTGTAGGGGGTGCTGTGTAATATAATGACATATTGGGGGGCAGGTAGTGTTAGTTTTGGTAAGGCAGTGTCACAAAAGTTTGTTCTAAGGATATTTTAAAGATTCTTCCAGTGCTGATTACCCTGCCCCTCGAGGACCGATTTAGACAACCATGTTTGTTGATGCAACGGTCTAGGTTCTGGTAAGCCACAGTCATCTCCAAAGAGGTGTTACACAAATATTTCTACAGAAATAAATTATATTTTACTGTATCTCTAATCAAGTAGCTGTAGGATGAATAGCAATTGCAAAAATCCTAACCTAAAGATACTTTGGGAGTTCTCTGGGGCAGGGAGAGAGGTTATTTTGTAACCATATAAATGCTGATATCTGAGCAAGAAATACTTTTATTTTCCAGGCATCTAATGATGAATTTGTGGTGTCGTCTCCCATCTTGTCTCATTGTCTGATCTCCTCCCTGTACAACTCCCACATCTGTCCTTCCCACTTGTTCTCCATCCGAAATCGTCACACTGTTTTACTGCAGATTGATGTGAGGTTGGGCCGCCGGCGAGAGATGGACCGCGGAGAATGGCGTCTGCGCCCCTACGCAGCATTTACATCCCCTACTCCACCTATAACACATCATACTGAGGGCCTGTACCTGCTGACTCCACTTCTCCACCGCTGACCGCTGACTGCTGACTAGTCCTCCACCAGGGTCTCCATCTCCCGCTACCCTAACCCAGGAGCCTCACGCTTCCACCAATAACGCTCTGCACTTTCTAAGAGGTGACCCAGTCCGCCAGCCTCACCACCTAGTGTCTGGCTTCCATGATGGGGCCACAGACGTGGCGTTTCCGGCAGATGGGCTCCTGTGTATTGTGTGTCTTTATTTTTTTCTTCTTTTTATATATAGATGGTTTCTATGAATGTTTTTAGCCGTGTATTCTCCAGGTAGTGCACTTGAGCATGTCAGACCAGTCGTACAGATTAAAAAAAATGAAGAGGTATTCTTGTCAATCTGTTCGTCCTATAAATTCTACAGGGCGAAGCTCCGGGGAGAAAATGAAATCCTTCAAAACGATGACAATCTAGATTGCATATTTCAGTGGGGAGGAAATTTTGCAGACTTTCTGTAAGAACGATCAATCCATCACCCAGCCAGAGACCAGGAAGGGGTTGTCAGTCTGGTCACGTCATTGGCTCTGTGACACACCCACCCTGTTGGAGACTTGTGTTCCTGTGTTATTATTTAATATTAATGATAAATGTTAAGTATATTATATATAAATATATATAAATGACACACATGCACATGCCGTAGACTTGTCTTAACTGTAGAATTCCAGGACTTTTTTTTTTTTTTTTTTTTGCATTAGTGCGCAATTTGTGTGCTAGCATCTCTGCAAAGCTTCCATGATGTCCACGTTCCGTAGTCATCTACTGGCCTTTCCCACGTCTATGACGCAGCTTAACATATCGAGCGCTTGTTACTGTGTTTTCTAGGTTTCTTTTTAACTTTATTGAAGGCTAAACAAATTGGGCAGAAGAATGTTAAATATGAAAGTTACGAGAATGTGTCTGAGAGCCACGCAACTGGCTCTTCCCTTATTTAGAATGTTTCTGGGTTCCTTCATCCCTGTTCAGGGTTGTCTTTATCACGGGGGTGCCTCTATTTAGGGATATAGATCATTGAGAAGCCAGAAGGGAGTCCAGCAGTGCTGGCCCAGCGACCGCGTCATGGGTTATCGCACGTTATGTGACGTAAATTAAGTACGATGACGGTTTGGTTTTTAAGGCAGTCTATGACGGGAAGCTTCATACCCATCTGTGCCGTGAAAAGTCCCCAGAAGGCGGAGGGACTTCAGTCTTCCTTTTTATGCGAGTAGAGAACAAACTTCCATGTCATCTGAAGCTTACTTTCTGAAAGCATTAGAAATGAAAATAAGATGTTGCTTTGTATCGTTGTGGTTTGAATTAACATTTTATGTGCTGTGACACACTAAAGACTGACGTGTAAATAATGAATTCTTCAATTGAAATTGAATACAATCTCCGATGAAGCAGAATTGTGGGAATAGACGGTCGTGGGGGAGGGGGGGGGCGTCTAGGTGTAGGCAGCAGGGGTGCGGAACAACGAAAACAGTAACATAACCCCTCCCTCTGTACCTACACAAAGTTCTTATTGCACTTCTGTATTTTTATATATATATATTAAAATATGTTGCATGATTTCTAATAAAATTACTTTAAAATGTAACAAAATTGCAGTGGTCTAATGTTTCCCAGTTTCCTCTGAACAGTTCAGGATTGAAGAGAAATGGCCCATAACTTGACCCTCCCGGCGTGTGGCTTCCTGGTAAATGTGCGTTATAATCCTGCTTGTGCTTTTCCCAGGTCACCTCCTGTATGCTGACTGATTAGTGCTGTATGGAAACGATTTTACCCTTTGTCGATGTGTGTAGAATTGCATGCTTTATCTAAGGGAAACCGATATATACAAAGGAACACCTCTAAGAGAAACTGATAGTTCCCTAAGTAACCTGGTAGGAATTATTAATAGGAATTCTATTTCATATCAGGTCAGTGTTGGGGGTGATGTGTTCTCCTGCACAACATTTGCTTTGTCTGTAATATCACTGAAGGACACTGCAGTCCACTTTTGTTCAGCCTGAAATTGCTCAGGTTTAATAACAATTTAAGATTTAAAAACCACATGATTTTTTTTTTTTTTTTTTGTTGCCTGTAAAAATTGGTGATATCCCACATTCCCAACAATGTCAAACTGATGAATATTTCTAGATGTGTTCATCTAGCTTTGAAAAAATTACAAACTTTCTACAGTTCAGTTAAATGTGTGAATTGTTTGCTCATAAATTTCTAATTAAACCCAAAAACATTTGTTCATAGACCCCATGAGGACCTAGAAATAAGGAGATCAACTTGTGGCATGACTTGATGACGGTCTGACCGATGTACACAAACTGATACGAGAAATGCCAATTTCAGGAAGAAATTTTTATTTAAACATTTAACTTGCATTCTATTGCTAAACTTTTCGCTGAGTATTGGACAGTAAATGCTTAATGACTTTCCAATATTGAGTAAAATCTTTTTATTGGAGTGCCAGTACTCATTCATAACCTTGTTACCAAAGATCTGTAAGTCCCATCTGTTCCTGTTTGAGATAAACTTCTCATCATTGCTCATAGGGCTACATTGGGTCTGCCCCAGCTGGCTCATCGACAGTATTGCTGTTTAAAATATCATTCAGAGAGTGCAGGGGAGAACCCTGCCCTCTGTCTATATTCCTGGCAGCTATTGCTCTGCTTACTAAAATCTATTTGCTGATTAAAAGTCACTTCTGGGTCCTGTAAATGCAAATCTGACTCTTTGACTTTCAGGGTTACTTTTCCTAACAATTTTTGGCAGATCACAAGCAGTTTGCTTCTTCAGGCAGCTCCGAAATGCAGCTTTTATTGAGGTACATTTACTGGATGATTTTAATTGGTCAGACAGCCTTTGGGGGGTTTGTAGCAGCCATGGTGTGCAGCCTGGATTGGGCACATGGGACTCTTGGTATTACTAGAAAAAGTTTACCCAAAGTAACCTATCCAGTTCCTTATCCCACATTATAGAATAAGAAATATTGCCTGGTCAGTGAACCTAAATCTTCATTGTTTGAAGAGGTTTTTATGTCCAGTGCTGCATTACAGGTCCATTCAAATATTAAAGTAACAAGGCAACGCAAACACCTAACATCACTATGCAGTCTCATCCAACACCACATCCAAGCTGTGGAATAGTAGGACTTGTACACAAGGTGGATTTCATGCATTAAAGTTGTCTTAATACTTTGTGTGTTATAAATCAGTTTGAGTATGTTTGGCATCGTGTCCCTTTGCAAAGGTTTCATAGACATAGTTGTGGTAAAAACCTTCCTTGTATAGACATCCAAAGGCCCTAAGACTGCTGCCAGGTGATGCCATCTCTAACATGTTGGCAGACTCAGACTGGGCATTCGTGTGACTTAATATTGTATTACATTTCACGCTTCTCCTGATGGCTACATAAGAGATTATATAGGAAGGGGAATGGTGGAGAATCCTGGCCTTCCCACTGCTGATCCTATCAGGGAAATAGTGCACACAAAATGCTGACAACTTGCTGTAAATTCATACAGTGGCTTAATGTATTCAATATAACAGGAAGTGCTGTTACGGACAGGATCCCCAGGTAAGAAATGTTGCAGATGTGCAGTACAGGGTTTGTATAAAATTGTGCAGTGAGACATAATGCCAAACATGCTGAAAAATCGATTAAAGGTTTTCATAATCTTTAATGCAAGAAAACTGACATAATTGTAGGCCACTAAAATAATAGTAGGAAGCGTCTAGTTTGATCACCACCCATTTCTATAGGTTCCTTTAAAGTAAAAGAAATGAATGTCTGCCACTGTTACCTTTTTCCCCTCACAATTGTGAACACAGAGCAAGCTTTTTCTAGTTCAGTAACTTGCATGGACAGTCAGACAGCATTTCAGATTCGACTTTTCTCACGGTCGGGCTCCTGTTTGTTATCTTGTGTGTGTTCCCTCTGTCTATCCTCTGAATTACTGACACCCCCCCCAATGCTGATTGAATGGCTTTCTGTCACCATATATTGGTTCTAACCATAATGTTATAACCATATTGTTATCTTGTCCTCATTGTTCAGTGTCTTGGGGAAAATCTCATTTTCTTTAATTGAAGCTGCACTGACTGGAAATCTACAAAAAGCATTCAGAGAGCCATTCAGGGAGGTGAAAATCAGAGCCTCCCTGCCAATCATGTATTGAATTTAATTGATTTCCAGGTTAACTCCACAAGGAATGCAAATCATTATGATTTGCTAGAAATAAGTTCATTTACCTTTATGGGGGGTAGAGGACTTACCTTCTCGTTACCATTACCTTTTAGATCCGATTCTAGGATTTCAAAGCCTTGCATGACGGTCTGCATACCCAGAGAGAGCATGCAGGTCTGCGAGCTGCCATCAGATCCCAATGCTTTAAACTGATCATTGGGTTCTGGTTGTTCATGAGTGGTTTTTGCTTCAATCTGCATCTGGTTACGGTTACATCCTCACTTCTTTCATGCTGTGATGGGCAATTGGAGGGATGAGGATTCTCAGAACTGCTTAGAAGTGAAATCTGCAGCGTTGCTGTGATGGGGCTGCCTATTGATGGTCATTCAACCTGGGAATCAGCCTCCCTCATTGACATGATCACAATATTACATTTTTGGCAATGCAGCATAATTCGGATGGTTATGTAGACCAGGCTTATTGGACAATTCTAATATTGGGTCTGTTTAAAGGAAATATGTCCCAATACCACTAAAATGACTAACTGACATTTCATTTATTTATCATGCCTGACCCTAAATAAGTTTGCAGATCATACTTTTTGGCCTTCACTGACTGAATGCTTCTTCTGGCTCTGTTAGGTTTAGATTTTAGGCCTAAATGTAATATATTGCAGCTTGCCAACCTGAAAATTAAAAAAACAAATGCAGCCATCACATCAGAAAATGCCCTGCCAGGTGACTTGAAGGGATAATAAATTGTAAACTACTAATCCACCATGTCTTAGGGAAAACCAACAGGCAGACATGTTTGTAATCCAGCCCGGCTGACAACCATGGCTCCCTTCATAGATACACTGAGGTGCGGCTTTTATTTTTAGCTGGTCATCCTGCACCAAAGACGTCCTGAAAATATAAAGCTAATGCAGCCACCACATCTTAGGACTTCTAAGCTGGATTTAGTTCTTGTGTTTAGATGTACTTTAGGATATAAATGCCAAATTGAAAGCCGCTGTTGCCTCTTGGGGGAAGTGGTTGGTTCTTGGCTGATGTGGCGGCTCTCCCTTTAATGTGTCCGTCTGTTGTGTCTGTCTCCACTAAGGCTTTGTAACGTCCCAGTGATATCGCCTCTTCCCAACCTTCCCTATAGCAAGCGGCCATTCTACATCCTGAAATATTCAGATGTTACTGCTGAGAAATTATGAAAATTTGTTGATGTAACAACCGCCTTTAGATCTGGGGATCTACCCGAGCAATGACCACACATTAGGAGTTCTGTATAGTGAATGTACTGGATTGGGCTGGGGTTACCAGTCTCAGTGCCAATATGGTAGCTTCTATTGCTCGTAGGTTCTGGGGCTGCTTTATTCCTCATTCACAGCATGGAATCTGCATTAGTTGTGCTTACACCTTATATGCTGATACATGATGATGGGTAAATGGGAGAGCCCTGGATGTGCACCTATAAAACAAGTCTACAATAACGGCTGCCATATTATAATCCTCATCTCATTTTATCTCAGAATTGTTACACTATGTTCTTTAGCAATTAATGGAAATAACTGTTCAGAGCTGATTCCTGTAGTGTGCGGGGTTCTTAGTCATGTTTGGGCTGATGATCCATATTTGTGGTGGCCCTGCAATTTTGTATCAGGTTTGTGTTTTGCTCAGGGTGGACCCATAATGTTCACTGCCTGCTACTGTATAGGATACCGACATGAACTCCTAATTACCCCCTATATGGCAGTCTTCTGAAACCTCTGTGACTTCAGTTGCTGCAAAATTCTACATCTCAGATGGATTTTTTTATTGGTGGCATCAGATTTCCTTGTAGTAATTGGGCTTCATTGTATTCTATGAATTAAAACCCTTCCTGTTGCATGTACAAGATGCACCCCTTGTTTCCTTTATATTAGGGTGCTGACATCATCATCTGCACATATAGGAGAGATGAAATGCTAGCTAAAATGGCTACCTGTATGTGACTGGTGCTCTTTAAAGAGCCAAACTCACTACCATACTTCACCTGGCTCTAACACGGATCTATTTCTGCTCAGGATGAAATTTAATAGTACCATTGCTATGGGTTATGGGACCTGGTTTGTGTTTGGGTGGTGAGCATTAGATACATTTATAGTGAAGGTGACAACATATAAATGACTTCCTGCTGCTATGACCTACTTGGGCCCCTTTAACGCTCAGCAGCATTACACAATGCCTATATGAGCAGAGCCTGCAACATTTTATATATTTGAAGCAGAAAACATTTCCTTCACTTATCCAGACCTGGAGTAAACTATAAGGTGCCATTGGTTGCTCATTGGTTTTAGTGGAGTATGGCTGATTTCTCAGAGCTACCTGGCACAGGTACAGTGCATGCTATGGTAATGGCATCAAGGGATGGTATAAATCTTGCCCCATATAGAGGAAACATATCAGCACTTTATAGAGTGAATAATGATCCTTATATGTTGGGCAATGGGCACCGCAGTGCATTGTGGGTAGGTGATGGAGGGCTAATTAGAGCCCACTGGCTTTATGGCTGCCCTGCATAGCTGCTTTAGGAAAGCTGATCTGTTACCACCAAAAACTCCATTTAATACAGAAGTTTGTATCCTGGTTTTCATAGATTGGCCCCCGCATCTGGTACGGGAGATCTGTTGCGAATGCAATGTTTTCCTCTCTCCCTGCTTAAAGTTTGCCTGAACATTTTTGTTTTTCTGCTGCCTCTTTCTCTCCCCCTTCTTATCCATGGACTCTCCAGAGAAAAATCTCATTGTAAGACTGAAATAAAAGCTTTTAGATGTCTTGGGTTGTCTGCTTTTTAATTTGATGTCTGTGATTTATTTCCACCTCAATATTAGACCCTAAGAACTGCCATTGTTTGCATTAGAAAGCAAACCTGCATCATTGTGCAATAAATATCCCCACCAGCCTGTGCTGGTAAAATAAATCACCTATTCACATGAAATACAAGGATAATATTGATTATATTCCCCCAGCTCATACAAATTCCTTGGAAAGAACCCCAGGGTCATCTGCCCTGCTGTATTGAAGGCAGTGTTTGGAGGTGCACTGGCAGATCATGGCTGATGGACGGGGCTACCACCAAAGTGCTGTGGTAATACCTACAGGTGGTTCAGTATCTGGTGAATGAAAGGGGGAGGGTGGGCTCTATCTGATCTGCTGCAGCTTCTAATGTACAATGTGAAAAGCTCACAGTATCCAGTGAAGTCAGGGTAAGCAATTTCAGCTCTGGTACAACTGTAAAAGACTAAAGCGGTGGTGATCTCTAAGCATGTTATCAATTTAGCTGTTTGAAGGGTACCAATGTTATGGCAGAGTATAGGAAGGTCTCCCTTTCTTTCCTGTCAATGCTTTCATCTATAAAGAAACCAAAGCATAATGCTTAGCGGTTCATTATTTTATGTGCAGTGTGAAGCCATGATTTTTGTTACTGCCCATCTTGGCTTCAGTAAGGTGCTGTAGGGGCTGCCCAGACTGCCATCGGGGTGCAGGTTGGCATCTCACACAAATCCTCCCCCTCACCTTCCAGTAAAATTAAGGCCATTCATATATATGATGTGGATACACCGGGCCTGCAAACACTAGCAAGGTGGTATAGACCCTGGCGCCAGAATATTTTTCCCACAAGATTATATGTACACCTAATGCATTTCATGCAGATCACCTGAAGAAGCCTCCTTTATGTAAACATCTAAAAGCCCTGCGACTGATGCTGGGTGCAGCCTTTGTGGATGGGATTGGCAATAACCCCTCCAGTGGCACAATAGTATCCATTAAATCCATTCCCTGTGGCAATGTAAAATATTTTATGGGCAGCACAGACAGGCATTAGATCAGGCCCAGACACCTTGGGGTCCAGTTGTTGCATTTATTTATGTTGCTGTATCACATAAACTAAACATCTGGTATTACTATGAGAGGCAGAAGATGTGCGGAAAAAGCTGGTTATCTGGGCTGAATATTTATGGGGTGCAGACGTCAAGCTCTGGCCTAAGCCCAGCAAAAATCTGGTCCTTGCTTAACCTAAATGCTATTCTGTTGTGCTCTGCCCCTGAGGAGCTATCCTCCTGCTCTGATTGGTTGACAGCATTAACTGCTTTTTTTTCTATGTGGGTTTTCTTCCCATACCAGAGAGGCTCCAGCGCAGCGTTCCTAGGACACAAGTGAATCAGATGAAGCGGTTGTCAGCTTTAATTAAACATAAAATTACATATTCATCTAATTTTAGAGATCAGAAAAAAAAATGATTTAACTGCAATACAGATTTCATGTGAAACTGGCCAACATAATGTAAACTCAAACCGTTAAGAGGCAAAAAGTGAATCCACTAAAGTAGGGGGGCAAAAATGAGTAGAAAGTTTTTGTAAATTGCCTTTTGAAAGGATCATTTCCAGAAAAAACCAAATCACATTTTCTTATAAACAAATCACATTTTCTTATAAAATGACAACACAGAATTTTGCAGTGAATACAAATTTTATACACAGAAACACAGACTTAAATAGTTATTTTTTGAATCTTTAAGGCAACAAATATTTACAAATGAGCAGAATTCTTTGAACCTAAAATTAAATTGAACACAAGAGCTGACAATCAACAGTAACGTGGAACCCAATGTCATAGATGACAGATGAGACTCCCAGATTCCCTGCATACAACGCAGAGCCGCTTGTGCGCTTGGTAACCTCTGCCTAGGACTGGACAAGCAAAGGAAAGTCCAGACATTAAACATGCGACGTCCTTATTCTTCGGCCTCTGAGGGATCACCAAAACAATCGGCCGTCGTGTTCAGAAGATCCACCAATAAGGAAAGGAGCTGCGAGTGCCGGTGTTCTTCGTGTGCCGAGAGAAGGGAATCCTGGTTATTCAGGTTCTTCTTCACCATTTGGTGCAGGGCCTGGCGTAGAGTGCCGAGTAGCCGCATCGTTCTCGTATCACTTTCCAGCTTTAAGAGATCTGAGTCTGACAAGTAGACCACCATTTGCTGCCCATTATCTGGAAGACACAGAATCATTTTTATTGGATTTTATGGGAAAACCTTGTGCCAACCAACCCTTCCCAGTACTCCATATGGTGCCCAGTGTGTATACTGTCCCACCAGCAGGGGGCATTATGCATCAATGACTTGGGGTAATTTACTTTGGCCCCCAGCCTCTTTAACATTCTTAATAAAGGGATCTCTAAAAATCAAATTCCTCCCTAAAAACCTGACCAGGAGAGGGCATGCAATATGACTGGCATCTCGATGGATAAAAACACCACAAAAATACATTTTGTAATGTAAAAGGCTGGAGGTTTTAAACTGCAAAGTACTAAATACAAGAGAACAATATATGATGTTTTACCTTTCATCTATACTAGAGTTTTTAATGTTGCAATAAAGGCTCCATCCCATGTGTAAAGGGTAAACAACGATCACCCCAAACATGACACACAACCCTCTGGCAGGCGAAGAGATCACACTAATGATCTGGGTACAATGACCCCTGAAATGGGGTGGGAGAGATATGAGGCCAAGTGAAGTAATGTCTTAAAGCCGATGGGTAGGAAGTAGGAAAAATAAACAAATGTTCAGATCTGAGCAATTCTGCCAAGGACCAGATTGTGATAGCTGAACATTGGATTGGGCGGCCTTGTGGGGTGTCCCTGGTATGCAGGGGTTGGTACTTAGCAAAAGTGAGAAAACCAGTGACAGGGTCAGTGATGGGGAGCCAGCCCATTGGGTCTAATCCCACAAAATAGCTACCATAGCCATGCTGATCATAGCAAAAAGTGTTTATGACAGGCATGTGAGCCTCAGAAATGGAGTATAGAGCAATGGAAAAATGGTCTAATGGATCACATTTAATTTTAGACCACGTGGATGGCCAGGAGTGTCATTTACCTGGTAAAGACATGGCAGTAAGGTGGCAAATGCAGCAGAGTGCACTATGGGAAGGAGGAAGGCCTGCGGAGGCAGCAGAGTGCACTATGGGAAGGAGGCTGCGGGGTGCACTATGGGAAGGAGGCGGGCCGGCGGAGGCAGCAGGGTACACTGGTAAGGAGGCGGGCCGGCGGAGGTAGCAGAGTGCACTATGGGAAGGAGGCTGGCGGGCGGAGGCAGCAGAGTGCACTATGGGAAGGAGGCGGGCCGGCGGAGGCAGCAGGGTACACTATGGGAAGGAGGCGGGCCGGCGGAGGCAGCAGGGTACACTATGGTAAGGAGGCGGGCCGGCGGAGGTAGCAGGGTACACTATGGTAAGGAGGCGGGCCGGCGGAGGTAGCAGAGTGCACTATGGGAAGGAGGCGGGCCGGCGGAGGCAGCAGGGTACACTATGGGAAGGAGGCGGGCCGGCGGAGGCAGCAGGGTGCACTATGTTCCTGCCAACATGTTGCGCCAGATAGCACAGGGCACCTTCTTAGGTCCTGTAAAGTCCCTTGACTTACCAGGTCAGAGCTGTTTGTTGCCACAAGCAGGGCAGGGTGGTGGGGGCTACATTATCCTAGGAGGGCGGTTTTAACGTTTTAGGTAATCAGTGTATGTTAGTATCAGTATAACATGCCACACCTCCTGTCCCTCAGGGCTTTGGGGGATCCCAACCTTAAACTGGTGACATCAGGGTCTTGGGTATTGAAGGGGGGGATATGCATTACCTCCAAACATCTAAAACCTTTTTTGTTGGGGAGGAAAAAAGAAAAAAAAACTGCACTTACTTCTATAGGCTATGGAGCTGTCTGCCATTAGGAGGACCGCCAGGGGGTGCACCATGGAGCTATCCCGTACAAACACCGCACCAGTAGACTTCACCGCTTGGAAATAAGTGAGCCACGGAGAGCGGAAATGCTGATTGTCCCTGAAAAGAAAATAAAGGATCCCACAATGTCATCAGAGCCCTATTCACCCCCTTCCTCACCTTGGACCCCAAAAGCAAAATATGAAGTCTGTAAACTCCCCTGGGTCTCAGGAGAACTCCAACAATGTAATTTTCCCAAAATTTCTGGGTCTGTTCCCACCCTCTCCTGTAATCCTTTTAGTCTTATGGATGGTGGAGGTTCTAGAAATGTTCTCACCAATCAGCAAGGCGCGTGGTATAAACATTTCCCTTTGGAAACTTCTAGAACTCACCTGTTCAGGGTGCTCTTGTGGAGATGGACCGGACCACCCTTCGTCTTGAACAAAAGGCTGTTAGGTCGAAATTTTCCACGAATGACCTGCCCGCGCCTGACCTAAAAGGAGGAAACAACACATCATTGGTTGTAAAACTCAACGCACAACACCAACACATCTCTGGCTTTATTCGGTGTTACCTGGATGAGTTTGGGGTACAAACCGGCCAGCAGAACCCCTTTCACCAATTCATACTGATTGCTGAGCTGGTTACACAGAGCATCGTCCTTCACACAGTGACTTGAATCCGGCACGAGATAAGCATCCTGAGCATTAGAAGAGAACTGCGAGATCAGACCTGGAGGGCAGAACC
The DNA here is from genome assembly GCF_032062135.1 of Pyxicephalus adspersus. Lineage (NCBI taxonomy): Eukaryota > Metazoa > Chordata > Amphibia > Anura > Pyxicephalidae > Pyxicephalus > Pyxicephalus adspersus. Next base: position 146,761,593 of record NC_092862.1, read on the forward strand.
CAAAAACACAAAAACTGTTTAACACATTAAACCTAAAAGAGAACCTGTCACAGCTGGAATATTCAGACTTGGAGTATCACATGCATTTTGGACTCTTATTTAACTTTACTTGCTCGGAGGACATGATTCACCTAAACTCTATCATTTGGAAGGGGTCACATAACTTTGGCAAAATAAGAGTAGAAATATAAAAAATACTAATATGTCACACTGTTATGCACACTCAGAATACAGGAGACAGTTAAAAGGGTAGCAACAGTTCAACTTTTAGACTCAGCAGACTCAAAGTACTTTCAACAATGAGAAGTTATAAATCTGTCTTTACAGTTCTGATGATTGAAATGTAAGATTTGTCATTGTGCCGTGTCCCTGACTCCTCACAAACCTGGGAATGTACCAACATAGATCAGCCTTTAAATACCCGGAACTGGGAATATATCTCTCACCTTGGATGAAGCGCAGCGAGGACCTTGACAGAACATTATCCTGCAGAAACTCTTCTCTGGAGAGATTATTCTTTAGAACTTCTTTCCAAGCCTGGTAAATCCACACAAAGGCCAGGTGATCGCTGCAAGCCTCCCCACTGAATTTTGTCTTCACCTGCAATATACAGAACCAATCACAGACGGATCACCTTCAATGTTCCCGCCACACCCTTTAGGGGGGAAATCCACGTCATATGCCACTCAAATCTCATTGGCTGGAGCCATACAAAAGAAGAAAAAAAAAAAAAAAGTTGTACCACTTTTTCTTCCCCTTATCTTTGTACAGACTGTCTCTGTGGCCCTTATCTTTGTACAGACTGTCTCTGTGGTCCCCCCCCCCCTCAACATTTACCTTTAGCTATCTTTACTGCATTCCCCACTCACCTTGTCCACCTCGACTCGGTTCACAATGCCCCCCAGGAAGGGATCCTTCGTCAGGCAGGCCACAATGATCAGCAGGGGCTGCAGACAGCGATAAATGGCGGACAGGACGATGGCCTTGGCTAGGCTGGGGTCAGTAGTGATGTGAGCCACACGTTGGCCCAGTGATGTCAGCTCCTCTTGCTCATCCAGCACCCCTGGAATAGAAATGGAAGGGGTCACATACATGCCAGTAACATTTTACCTCTTCCTCAAACTATCCATAGCTTCGGCCAGGGTTAAGCTCTACAAGTTATATATTTTCTTTTCTTGACCTGAAGATTTAGGAGGGACCCCGGAAATCTCTGGAGAGGTGATGCAGCGTTGGGGTTCGGTGGTAATCTTCCCTTGTGAGGCTTTTTTCAGCTCTATTACATACAAAGCTTCCTCACTTACATACAAGTCAGCAATGTAGTGATGCTTCATCTTCCTGGGGCCCAGCCATCTAATTCACTAAACATAGTAGGGGCCCAGGATCTATCTGGTTCTATAACGCTAGGCAATGACTGATCTATATCACAGACAGGGCAGAGATTCAGGATAGCAGAGAAGGGACACGTACGGATCTCCTGCAGAAGCTGCACGGCATCTCTGATGGCATTTTTCTCCGGACATTCCAGTGCTTGTGAAAGGAATTCCACTGCCTGAAAAAAAAAAAAAGGAAAACAAATAAGAAATGTCTAAAGGACCTAACAACAAGCCGAATAACAGACCCATGCCATGCTACCTCACCGTCATCTCCGGGGTGTGAATCTTGGCCTGAAGAACCAGATTTTCCAAAGGTGTTCTCAGGATCTCTGGCACCTGGAATTCTGCCATTGCCTGATACTGCTGGCGGGTGAAGAGATGGTAGGAGTGCCCAGGCTGGCAGCGCCCGGCTCGCCCTCGTCTCTGAGTGACATTGGATTTAGACACCCAGGAGGTCTCCAGGCAGGAAACCTGCAGAATAGAGATGCCATTCAGTACTGGGCAGAGCAGAGAGCATACATTGATATATAAAGCACTGCAATATACTGTCATGACATGGATATGTATTGTCCACAGATCAGTACAGAGAGAGTACCTGGAATTCACCACAACATACCCATCATACATCAGTACAGAGGATGCCATATACTGTCACTGTTTCAAAAGGTACATTAAATAGGGGTTGGAAATGACAGACAGATACAGACAGTGACACAGGAGGAGGAGAGGACCCTGCCCCGAAGAGCTTACAATCTAGGAGGTGGGGGAAGTATCA
>NC_092862.1:146764918-146768313 GCF_032062135.1 Pyxicephalus adspersus
TGCCCAGAAAGTGTGGCAGTCCATCGAGTATGTCTCCACCCACCTGGTAAGATAAGATGTTGCCCATTCCGGTAGGATAGCGCCCCCTGCAGTATCTCCTGGACTCCTCGGATTTCCTGCCACCCAGGGAGGAAGCACAAAATGCTGCCTGAAAAATAAAAGAACATAAAAATAAAATAAATAATGGAACCAAAATCGGTGAATATAAAGGGGGTCATTCACCCTCTCATCAAGACCTGGTGACTACTTCAATGAGACAGAATTAGGGGAAAAGCTGAATTTTTCCATCTGCCATTAGAGCAAGGCTCCGTCTGGTTTCCAGCAGTTTTCTGGCTGGGGCTTCTCCGTGAACAAGCTGCTTCCAGCCTAATGCATACGGGGGGCATTGTTTGGAGGAGACCTACTCTGCATTTGCCCCCATTCAGGTCACAGGGGGATGCTGGAATCAGGTTTATTTCTGCTGAGGTTACCCCATCATCCTGTCGGGACCCTCCTCCCCCTAGTGAACGTCTAGCTCTGGCCCCCAGTAAAGAATACGCCCGAGGATAGACAAAGCCGTGACTCTTACCGGGCTCTCCATGCTGGTCAATGTGCAAAATGACTTTACTAATCAGCTCCAGATCCGGGATGCATTCGTCATTGGTCTGAAAGAGAAAGATAGGGGGGGGGGATGAAAACGTCACGTCACATTTATTGCACATTTCATGCTGAAGTTTATATTCTGCCTTCCCAGGTTCCTCACTATCATCATAACTAAATTATCAAATAAAACCTGTATTACAAATCTTGTTGTAGATCCACTGATGACAACGCTGGGTCTAAAATATAATGTGTAAGCAAAACCTGCGCTTCTGTATGCAATGCAGGAAGATCATGGCCAGTGGGAAGGGCCAGCAAGGTGCTGTACACATAACACAGTGCTCCAACTGGCTAGCAGCCTGACTCCGCCCTCTGCCACCTCCTAAGCCTTACCATTGGTCAAATATTGTGATGCGTGGACTCAGACCAGTAAGGATTAAAAGGTGGGCGGTTTCCTTTAAGGTTTCAGTTGGATTGAGATATCATGGCCCATGAAAATATCGGGGAGGGTTAGACTGTCCGGCAGTGTCCCCACATCTAAATATCTGGGGCCCCTTTACCAGGAGCCAAGATGCTTTCAGGAAGCCATGTACAGCACCCCACTAGCCCCTCCCACCAGCCATGGTCTCTATGCACTGCATGTTAATGAGGGAGGAAGCTGGGAAGGCCAAAAGTATGCATACATTTTTATTGAACATTATACGAATAAACCCTGAGATGAAAGGCCCTGAACTGGGGGCCACAAAAATCATGATGAACAATGGCAGACGTACCGCTGGGGGCCGATAGGATGACACCCTGATCATGCGGAGGATGTCTTCCAGGTAATGCTGCTTCACAGGGTACATGAACCCAGGCACCCGGACAATGGGGCAATTCCCAAAATACTTTGATATGCGGTGGTTGTCACCGGTGGCGCTCATCAGGATGACTTTGATGTTGGGGTTGATTTCCAGCATTTGTTTCAGCAGGATGAGCAGGAAGTCAGTGCTGACGTCTCTCTCGTGGACCTCATCCACTATCACGTGACTGACCCCCTCCAAGGCGGCATTGGTCTGCAGCTTCTTCAACAAGACGCCGACCGTGCAGAAGAGCAGCGCACCGCCACGAGGGGGCAGCATGCTCTCCAGCCGGACCTGGTAACCCGCATTACGGCGCAGTGCCGGACCCAATTCCTGCCCCACGCGGTGAGCCACGGACACGGCGCTGATCCTGCGAGGCTGAGTGATGAGTATATTGCAATGAGCTCCACGTCCGCTGAGAATGGCGTCCTCCAGGACAAAGCGGGGGATACGCGTGGTCTTCCCACATCCGGTGTCCCCGGCTATCACCACCACTGGATTGGCATCAATGGCTGCCAAAATGGTCTTTTTATGGTCATCCGCTGGCAGCTCCTGTAGAGGTGTCACCTGGCTGCTGAGCCATTTAGCATTCAGTGAGTGACTGATCTCATCCGCTTTGTACTCTGATAACGGGGTGTATGGCTGCCCAGTAATGGGGTCACTGACAGAACTCCAATCATCTGTTGACTCCATCTCTGACACGGAATGTTCTGGTTCGTCAGATTCAAATTCATACTGCGACTCCAAAGGGAACTGCAACAGAGGGAAAAACATCAGTTAAAGGTTCAACTTCACCCGAATCCAACTATAAATTCTAGGTGGAATCCATCTGACACACGTGTTCTGTATCTGTGGCGGTCATGTTAGGTATGCAGTGCTCCCCCTCCCCCTCTCACCTCCTGAAAGTAATTCTCCATTCTAACCAGTAGGTCCTCTGGTACATTAAACCACCTGGCCTGTCGGTGGCGCTCTCGTAACTTCTGCACGGCTGAGAGATTGTACATGGCGTTTGACAGAGGATTGTTATTCTCATCCAGGAGGCCGAGTTCCTGAAAAGAACATTGGACATTATAAATATTTCCTGCAACCAACAGAACCATGCCAGGAGGAGAATTCATGAAAATGTGCACAGGCGCTGGTTCTGCACGGCAGCTCACCGGTTCCTCTCCTGATTGGGAAGGTCACGCGGCATGGGTTGCAGAGTGAGGGTTCGGTGAGAACTATGGGTGTATGACTGTAGTACCAACCAGGAGCGGGCACACCGCTACCCACCTAATAGTATAATAATGCCGACTTACCTTCAGCTTCTGACAGGCCAGGGCAGCCACCTTCTTCTCAGCTTCAGTCCTCCGCAGGCCATGAGCGACAAAGGTGAAGGGCTGCGGCCAGGTCAGGGTCAGGCGACAGGTCTTGATGTGTCCCCCCTCGTGCTGGTATTGGACATAATCCTAGAAGAAAGAACAATGATAAATTTGCTGTACGGCGCCATCAGCTGACATCTCTTTGGGGGGCAGCCGCGTACCTTGGACCCAGAAGAGGAAGTGGCCACTTGGACGACGGTGCTCAGGAGGTGCTTAGGGGAAGGAAACTCCATCAGGGCCCTCTTGGCGGCCAATTCTTCTTCACTATCCAGGGAAGGAAGCCTGCGAATTTGAGAGAAATCACATCAATCTCAAGGAGGATAACCCCCAACGGATCTTGGCGAGAGAGAAACCAATGCCAAATACCCAATCGTCCATCCTGACCAACCTTTGCTCAGTCCTGGCAGCACGAACTTTCCTTGTTCCCCATTGGCCTCCCTGCACCTCCATAGGATCCTCATCAGCTGCAGAATACTCGTCAGGTGCAGCTCTCAGCTTCTTCTGCCAGAACTTCCTTCCCGAACCCAACAATCCGAGGTCCTACAGGGGAGAGAGTGGGGGGACATTAGAGTGTCAGCTCCTCTGTACAGAGACTGATAGGACTGGCTCAGTG
>NC_092862.1:146769179-146770307 GCF_032062135.1 Pyxicephalus adspersus
GGGGGGACATTAGAGTGTCAGCTCCTCTATACAGAGACTGATGGGAGTGGCTCAGTGATCTCTGTACAGCATTGCAGTATATGTCAGAGCTATATACATGTTAAATCTTTAGGGGTCCCAGCTACATTGGATGAATGTATCCTTTTGGCACCAGCAGGGGGCGCTGCTTGTATTACAGATAAAGTCTGGCCTCATGCTGCCCTCTATACAGAGGTGAAGGACATCTCATGGAAGAGTAAAATACAGAACAGATCCCACCAGTAATGCTAAAGTAAACCCCGGAGTTGTCCTCAAGCAATGCTCTCACATGCAGCATGCAGGATGTTGAAGTCTCCGGGCTCTGTACTGACAATTTTCCATTTCTGAGTTGATATTGATGGAGGAGAAGATTCACCTTACCTGAAATATTTGGCACGCTTGGGCGGCTGCATGGCGTTCGGCATCGACTTTTCTCCCACCGCAGCCTTCCACTTCAATTAATTTCGGCCATTTAATTCTCAGGATGACTTTCTAGGATGGAGAGGACACAAGGTACAATGAGCGGGGTAAGGGGTCCGTCCCAATAAACCCCCCCCCCACCTTCTCATCAGTTCTGGATAATATGGATCTCTGCCTCTGGTGGAGAGATTTGTCCTCACTTCCTGTCCTGGTGACATCATTTTACCAGACAGGAAGTGAGGGAAATCACAATCAGCCTGGAACCCGTCACCCGAGTTTAATTTCTGTCACTGATAAGGTCTCTCCCCCTCCCCCCCATATTCTGTCAGGTAAATTTGTTGTCCCAGGGACAGGAAATGAAGGTAAATCCCTCCAGCAAAGCCCCGAGAAGCAATAAAACCCTGAAAAGTGTTCCAGCTCCATTGGAAACCAACAGAAACCTGACAGGGGTTCCAACCCCTCACTACTTCACCCAGAACAAAAGCCGGGTAGCACAGCCCCCCCCTTCCCCCGGTGACCCCCTTACATGATCCGGGTTGGAGCTGGCGGTGATGTAGGTCAGTTTGTCTTTAATATCGGAGCTGCGCAGAGCTTTGGTGATGGCGTTGTATAAAATCTCCTTCGGCTTCGGGAATCTCCTCAGAAGATCTCGAGAATCTAAAAAAAAAATGTGACAGCACCGAGATACGG
>NC_092862.1:146771370-146790410 GCF_032062135.1 Pyxicephalus adspersus
TGGTATCTGAGGGGGAAGCAGAGCCCAGGGAAGGCCGTCTCACCTCTCCTCATGTCCTCTCCGGTCTCCGGACTCCCCCGCGGTCCCACTGAACATAACACCCGAATACGTTGCTGTGACACCCGGTACAACAGCCGGCTAATAAGCGGCATGACAGTCCAGGGAGCCGCCATGTCTGCAAAGCAAAGAGAGGATACATCGGGCTAGAGCGGAGCCACCGACATAGCGCTATCGGGCAAAGGAGGCCACCAGGAGAACTACAATCGTAGGGGACTAGGAGGGAAATTCAACCATCTACACAGGGGTTCCCCAACCATCTACCCAGTGGGTTCACCAACCATCTACACATGGTTTCCACCAACCATCTACATTGGGGGTTCACAAACCATCTACACAGGAGGTACCCCAACTATCTACACAGGGGGTTTCCCAGCCATCTGCACAGGGGGTATACCAACCATCCACACAGGTGGTTTCCCAAACATCTACACAGGGTGTTCACCAACCATCTACACAGGAGGCACACCAACAATCTACACAGGGGGTTTCCCAGCCATCTGCACAGGGGGTATACCAACCATCCACACAGGTGGTTTCCCAAACATCTCCACAGGGTGTTCACCAACCATCTACACAAGGGGTCACCAACCATCTCCACAAGGCGTACACCAACCATCTACAGAGGGGGTTCACCAAACATTTACACAGGGGGTTTCCCAACCATCTGCACAGGGGGTACACCAACCATCCACACAGGGGGTTTCCCAAACATCTACTCAGGGTGTTCACCAATGATCTATACAGGGGGTTTCCTAACCATCAGGACAGGGGGTACACCAACCATCCACACAGGGGGTTTCCCAAACATCTACTCAAGGTGTTCACCAACCATCTATACGGGGGTGTCCTAACCATCTACACGGGTTCACCAACCATCTACACAAGAGGTTCACCAACCATCTATACAGGGGGTTTTCCAACCATCTACAAGGGGTTTACCAACCATCTTCACAGGGCATTCACCAACCATCTACACAGGGGGTTCACTAACCATCTACACAGGGGGTACCCCAACCATCTACACAGGGGGTTCACCAACCATCTACACAGGGAGTTTCCCAATCATCCACACAGGGGGTTCAACCACCATCTATACAGGGGGTTCCCCAACCATCTACACTGGGGTTCATCAACCATCTATACAGCAGGTTCACGCACCATCTACACAGGGCTTCACCAACCATCTACACAGGGGGTTCACCAACCATTTCCACAAGGGGTTCACCAACCATCTAAACAGGGCGTTCACCAACCATCTACACAGGGCATTCACCAACCATCTACACAGGGGGTTCACTAACCATCTACACAGGGGGTACACCAACCATCCACACAGGGAGTTTCCCAACCATCTACACAGGGTGTTCACCAACCATCTACACAGGGGGTTCACCAACCATCTACACAGGGGATTTCCCAACCATCTACACAGGGGGTTCACCAACCATCTACACATTGGGTACCTCAACCATCTACACAGGGGGTTCACCAACCATCTACACAGGGGGTTCAACAACCATCTACACAGGGGTTTCCCAGCCATCTACACAGGAGGTTCACCAACCATCTACACAAGGGGTTTCCAAACCATCTATACAGGGGGTTTCCCAACCATCTACACAGGGCGTTCACCAACCATCTACACAGGGGGTTCACCAACCATTTACACAAGGGACTTCTCAACCATCTACACAAGGGGTTTCCCAACCATATACACAGGGGGTTTCCCAAACATCTACACAGGGGTTCACCAACCATCTACACAGGAAGTTCACCAACCATCTACACAGGGGGTTTCCCAACCATCTACACGGGGGGTTCACCAACCATCTACACATGGGGTTCACCAACCATCTATACAGGGGGTTCACCAACCATCTACACAGGGGGTTCACCAACCATCTATATAGGGGGTTCCCCAACCATCTACACAGGGGGTTCACCAACCATCTACATAGCAGGTTTCCCAACCATCTACACAGGGGGTTCACCAACCATCTACATAGCAGGTTTCCCAACCATCTACACAGGGGGTTCACCAACCATCTACACAGGAGGTACCCCAACTATCTATACAGGGTGTTCACCAATTTCTACACAGGGGGTTCACCAACCATGTACACAGGGGGTTTCCTAACCATCTACACTGGGGGTTCACCAACCATCTACACAGGGGGTTCACCAACCATCTACACAGGGGGTCTCCCAACCATCTACACAGGGGTTCACCAACCATCCACACAGGGGGTTCACCAACCATCTACACAGGGGGTTCACCAATTATCTACACAGGGGATACCAATATTTTTGTTTGGTTCCTCATTTATACCTTTCATCTACATTAATGTTTGCACAGATTGATAAAAGATGCACTGTGAGTGAATCATTGTGTGAATTGTTTGTGAATATTCCACATAATCTAGAGGTAATTGAGGGGATCGGAGTTCTGCCTTTCTACTGCAAACTTTTCATTCCATTCATTTATTCACCTCCTTTCTAAATATCTAACAAACATGGGCGGTCACCAAAGCCCAGATTCACCCAAACCTCAACATTGACACTACAAATATAATTCAGCATGTTCTCACCCATGTGAACCATTTGTGTACGGTGAGGTCGGGCTTTTGGATTCTTTTCTCTGTGATTTGTGTGGAGGATTCTAAGTCTGGAAAGTCCTCGATAATCCAGAGATGAGATTCATTCTGTGTCTATACATGATTCACATTACAGATAAATTGCTGGAAAGTCCTGGAGTCCCCAGAGATCACCAACGCTGCAATGTTCCAGGTGAATAATTCTCTTTACTATCTTTGTTATTTATTTTTTACATTATTTTTGGGGAGGATGAAAATATCATAAAGATAATATACAGGAGGAAAACAAAATATTAAAATTGTGCAGATAACAAATCAGCCAAAACAATGCAAAGTGCAGCACAGACTGAATGTTCCCGGGGTATCTACTGCAAACTTTATAACATGGGGGAACTCTGGAAATAACTTTCAGGTCTCCAGGGAACCCCTCCTATAATTAATATATCCATAGATCACCGTATATTAGTGTGGGGGTCACCCTTACAGATAGCCAAGAACCTTTATAAAGCTGTGAATCTGACATTCACTGCAACATTCCCTGATGGAAAATTTTCCTGGTCCATGCGTTTCAATTACAGTAATTTCCACTAGGGAATGTTTTAGTGAATGTCAGATTTACTGCTTTATAAATAGACCCCTTTGTGTTACAATCAATATATCATTTGTACATGTAGTCCCTGGGTTAAGAACATCCAATATACGGACGCCTCCTAGATACTAATGGGGCTTCCCTGCTCCCTTGTGTGCAGGATGGAGGCTTGATAGGGGGAGAGGGCAGTTTGCAAAACTTGCAGAAGAAATCTTTTGCTAAACACAGCTGAGGTTGTGGGTGATCTTATGGGGTGAGCTCTTCTGCAAGCTCTAGTAACTCTTTAATGACCAAGACAAACTCTGCACTTGTTTCTTTTTCCATATCAAAGCACAGACAGGGTAGCCAACCTTTTTATGTAAAGTAATAACTCCATTGTTTGTTTGTTTTGTTTGTGCAACACCCTCTTTAAAAAAATAGTGCAGCACCACTTGCTAGTTGAATAAATGAATGGGGGCGCAGAGTCTCCCGGGATAAGTACGTCACGCATTACAGGAGGCTCTTGGTTGCTCAGGCATGCGCAGAAGGAGCCCTTTTGTCAAATGGAGAAATACATTGATGGTCTCACACATGCGCAATGAGATCAGCAAGTTTTTTTCTGTCTACGCCACCTGATCTCGCGCCTGGGTCGGGTGACGTAGGAAGAAGAAGCCGTAAGAAGAGGAGAAGATGGAGGCGTATGGAGCCTCGGCCGAAAACTGATGCTGGGACGACACGGGACCCGATAGAAGAGAACTCCGGATGGATCGGACTGCCCTGCGGGATTAAAGGTAAGTGGATTTTGTTTGGTATGGGGGACTTTTGAGTTTGAGCTTTGTTTGCGATTTACTTACAGTGAGGATTTTATACAGTAACTGACACCACGCTGCCTAATAATATGCTGAGACAAACATCTGTTCTAATTGCATTTATTAAAATAATCTACCTGATCCAACTTACATACAAATTCAACTTAAGAACAAACCTTCATCTCGTATGTAACCCAGGGACTACCTGTATAGAATCTTATTTTTGTTTTTTTTTTCAGATCAGTTATTGATCATTTGTTCACATTGCCCATCAAAATGCCTCTAGTGTGAATGATCACTAGCATTTGTGTGAATGATCACTAGCATTTGTGTGAATGATCACTAGCATTTGTGTGAATGATCATTGGCATTTGTGTGAATGATCATTGGTTTTTGTGTGAATGATCGCTGGTTTTTGTGCTTTTTTCATTTTTTTTCTCCATTTCAGCCCACAGAAACCTAACAAGTTATTTTTAAACATAACATGCGTTCCTTATATTTATTCCTCATTAACAAAATTAATTCTATTTTTTTATTTTTTATTGACATTAAAATTTTGTTTTTATTTAATTTGCATTCTTTTTTTTTCTTTTTGATGAATAATAAATGTACAAAACTGTAAAAAAACAAACAAAATGACAACAAACTTTTGTTTAATTTGTAAATATCAGAAATGTCATTTTGTTGTTGTAATAAATCAGACAAATTATAGAATAAAATAGAACAGAAAAAAAAAAATAATTTCCTTTTTTTTTACCCTGAGGATCCCCTGAAATAATTCTCAGGTCTTAGGGATCCCCACTAAAACTAAGGAGGTTGATGAATAACATTCACCTCACATTAATGTTCAGGGTAAATTGTGGCCCCCATTTCTGATTTCTGAGATTTGGTGGCATTGAACCAGAATTTAACCTCTGGAGGAACCCTGTGGGTTGGCTGTTCTATTCCATGGATTGCATTTTTTACAAAACATCATTGCTAAAAGAAAGTTTATAAAAATAATATTGTCTTGAAGCAGAATTAAGCTCATTGGCCAGGCCGGAATGATGTCACTCCCAGGCATGTGCACGGACATCGGATTGTACACCGACCTGCACACAGAAGATTGGGGACAGGTAGCTCAGATTGTGTTATCGCAGGTAAGTCGTCACGTCTGCAATGTGGAGCTGCCTGCTGGCAGTTTTCTAGGTGTAGTTCCCCTTTACGTAATGAGATCACCGAATCAACAGGCGTGGAAATGTAAAATTAGCTCCGGCCCATAGGGGGCGCACAGATGTAAAGGCTGAAAGGGGCAATCAGTGACATTTACATATTCCATTAATCACAGATTCAGTTGGTTCAAACACCAATTACCATAAGATAAGTGAATGAAGTTGGATCGGATTGGTTCTTTGTGATTGGCTACAAATATTACATGAGCTTTATATTCGTCCAATAATCTATAATGTAATGGGCAGCACGGTGGCTCAGTGGTTAGCACTCTGGCCTTTGCAGTGCTGGTTCAGCCAGGACACTATCTGCATGGAGTTTGCAGGTTCTCCCCGTGTCTGTGTGGGTTTCCTCCCGTTACTCCGGTTCCCTCCCACATCCCAAAAACATGCTATTCGGTTATTTGGCTTCCCCCTAAAATTGTCCTTAGACTGTAATGATGACATATGACTATAGGGGGACATTAGATTGGGAGTTCCATTGAGGGACAGCTAGTCACATGACTATGGACTTTGTACAGCACTGTGTAATATGTTGGTGCTATATAAATACTGTGTAATAATAATACCAATAATAGGAAAAATAATCAACCTGACATTTTCTAGTTCAATTTTACTGTCAATCAAAAATGTTAAATAGAACGAGATGTTAAATTGAAATAGAAAACATATTCATATATTTGAATTTGAATAAAAAAACATTTTAAGCTAAATAATAATTTCACACAGACAGGGCCAGATTTCTCACAAGGCCACTTAGGGCCATAACCACCAGGGGGCAGCATCTCTGTGTAGAACTGGAATATGCTGCAGGCTGACCAGTCCTCCGGTAACAGAATGCGCACAGTGAAAGTGATTATGCTGAGGTCTGTGCAGGGTGACCATTATATTGAAGGTCTCGCTCTTCTCTCCATTCTCCCTCTCTCTCTCTCGGCTTCCATGGTGTTTTGTGTCATTTGCCATTATTTGCTGGGGAGGGGGGAATACATAATCTGGCCTAGGGGAGCAAAAAGTATGAATCTGGTCCTACACACAGGGTGTATATATAAGGCACAATGACCCAGACAATTTATCACTAGGGAATGTTTGAATGAATGTCAGATTCACTGCTTTATTCTTAGACCTCTTGGTTTGGCCCATGTATACCCCGGCCTCTATAAGCTTCTTATGCCCGTATACTGCTGGCATGGTTCCTGTCTGTAGCCCAGGGGTGTCCAAACTTTTTGCAAAGAGGGCCAGATTTGGTGGGGTGAAAATGTGTGGGGGCCGATTATTCAGCACATACTAAGCACACGCTGACCAGGGTGACGTGAGGGATTCCCTGTGATTCTGGTGTCAGTGCGGGCTCCGTGCAGAGCTCGTTCTTGGAATCAGAGTGGGCGTGGTCTGTGCGGGTCTCGCACAGCACACGCCATCTATAATGACATGGGGATTCCCTGTGCACACATGCGGACTCCCGTCCTGCCGATTATCCCCGCCGAGTAGTGGGCCGATAATTGCAAGGCGGTTGATCAACTGTAATGAAATATAAAATAGCTTTTTTGTACGCATGTATTTTATACTGTGGTCAACAGTGCTGGCAGATCTGAACAAGGGCCACAATTGGCCCCGGGTCGGACTTTGGACATGCCTCCTGTAGCCCATTGGCCTGCAGGGTTTTATGCATTTTTTGTACCCGTACCCCCTTGATTTATTTCCTTTCTCTTGCCCATTTCTATTTGTTATGTCCGTATTCCATCTTATCGTATCTTTGCTGGGATCCATCCCCCACTATCACCCCCCAGCACCTGAAACATGTTTGCTGCGGGGTGATTATATAACCCCCAGCCATGAGTTCTAGCTGAATTTTGCAGGATGGATGTGATTAATAATAATAATAATAATAATTAGGCGATGGCGCTCGTTGTGTCTGACCTTCTTATCTCTGAACATTTATTCAGAAAACATTTTGTGTCATTGCGGGAAGGAGTCACACAGACTGCACCCCCTCCTGCTCGGAAGATTTCCAGGGTCTTTGTCCAATCTCCTGAGGGGGATTTTGTCTCACAATAGCAGAAAGGTCAGCGCAATTTCCGCTCACATCCAGCGGCCTGAAACAGGTTTGTTTGTTTTTCTAGAAATTCCTCCTAATATAAAGAATCTGCTAAATCGAAACTCCAGCCGAGGCCGGGTGATGGGCACAGAGAACACAGAACTCGCCAAGACAATACCGACATCTGCATCCAGAAGGAGGGAACCATCTTTGTTCAGGTATCATCCAATGTCACCATTCATGGATGACGCCAACATGTAAATCCTCCGGTCTGTGCAGTTTACAAATGTCTGACACAGATCAGCCCCTGCTGCAGCCTTTCTACAATATTACAATGATCACGGATACAAGAACAGTAATCCCCCCAACCCTTCCATGCTGGATTCTGCCTGGATATGTACAGACTGGGGCAGTGTCACCCAATATAAAGTGGTCCTCCGGGCCATGGGGACACAGCATGGAGAGTTACCGCTGCTATCCTGGGTCAGGACTGACACTTTAGGGGGGCATTGTCCTACTAGGGGCGACTAAGAGGGCAACTCAAAAATTTAACATGGCCCTTCTTTTTAAAACATTAAACCTGAACAAAAATGACTCCAACGTTCCCGCGAGGAAATAGCAGAATAATTCATTAGGCTTCGTTTATTAAAGCTCTCCAAGACTGGAGAAGATAGACTATCGTGGGTGAACCTGGGAGATTCAGCAAACCTGAAATGGACAATAGCAATTGTTTTTAAGAAATACATTCCAGGTTTGCTGGATCACCCAGGTTCTCTCAGGTCTATCTTCTCCAGTCTTGCAGGGCTTTAATAAATCAGTCCCATTGTCAGGAAGGGGGGGGGTTGTATCTTCTTGGGGAATAATAAATACCTGGAGGTGTCGCACTGACATATTACTTGGTGTAAAATAAAACAACTGAGGCCGCTTTAACCTTCCTGAACCCTAAAATAATAACTTACCCCCCATCCCCCAATCATGAGCAATGTTCACACCTTACTGGTATTGTTTGCCAATAACATTTAAAAAAGCCTAAAATAGGCGGCGGAGGACAATGGAGCTGTCACTGGTATTGTCTGCGGTCTCCTTCCAGCTGATCCCTATTACTGACTCCACATGCCCAATATGGGGGCGGCCATCTTGGTAGGGGCAGGGCTTTGCTTCCTCGTGTCAGAGCTGCCCCCCATCTACCAGTGATTGGTGTTGCTCTCTGAACATTCGGTTCCATCAGAGCAAAGCCGCTGTTCAGATTTTGCTTACCAATGGCTCCTCTATATTATAATGGGCAGGTGAACCTGGGGGCAATCGTTGATGCTATTGGATGCCCCAAGCATGTTGGCTGCCCCACCAGACCCTATAAATGCTCAGGGGTGCTGCAGCAGTCATATCAGTGGTGTGTCCTACTAAGGAAATCCCAAATGGACACCAATCTCTTAGATTGTAAGCTCTTCAGGGCAGGGTCCTCTCCTTCTCCTGTGTCACTGTCTATATCTGTCTGTAATTTTCAACCCCTATTTATTGTACTGCGCAGTGTAATATGTTGGTGCTATATAAATACTGTTTATTAATAATAATCTCGGCCATTGGCCCTCCATGGACACCCAAGAACCATCAGCCTACAAGTATTTCCTCACATTGATATGCCTTGGCTTTCCTCTCCTTTGTTGGTTCCGGTAGGTTGGGCACCCAATAATGATGATCAGTGGCCTATACCAGGATCAATATGGAGTCAGTCATGTGGCTCGAACTGCCACGGCTGAGGACCCAGAACCGGTATCACAACCCAGTTCTGGCTGTTCTGCCCCATCCAGAGATAAAGCTGTGGCTTCTTCCTTTCTTCTTCTGGATCCACTTCCCCTTTCCCCTGTGACACCAATGCCATTATATGGGTTCCAATACAATAGTCACTTCCTATTTTAGGTTACAAAAGTCCAACACATCCAGAATTCACGATGCCCCTAAGCAGGTAAGTGTGGGCATAGCATGGCACCCTGTTGTTTTTTGCAGTGCTGTATGATCCATGGCACTGTGTGGGTGCAGATAGTGGTAATGTCCGAGGACAAGGAGTAGGCAGGGATGAAGGAAGAGGATGGGGGGTCCAATATCCCACAAATCTTCATGATAATGCAATTTATTTGGGTGTACCCACTGTGCCATGCTGCCCGTCCACCATTAGATTTACCCAGTGTTTTTTACTGCACCACATATTCATGGTCAGGTGCACCCGCTCTGTGCCAACAGGAAGTTGTTCCTACTATCTGGTTGTGCAGTTTAGGGGAAATCACAATGATGGCTGTGTTCACAAATCTACCTGGCAAGGGTGCAGGAAAAGCAGATGCCCACTGTTGGGGTTAAGGTGCTGAATGTTGGGGGGGGGCTTTTTTTTATGCCCAGAAAGTTGCAGTATGGGAGGTTGGTACTAACCAGCAATATGTTGGATTTTGGAGTGGAAGCCAATATTGGGGAGGGTGATAGTGGCTTCACTTCCACTCTCAGTTTGCCCCTTCACCACCCCGGGATGTGGGCAAGGCTGAGGTCCTGCCTGCCCTGCCTATCGGCATATATACATATAAAGGTGCCCCCCGCTGTAAATACAGGGGCTACTTGTGTATGAGGATGATGCAGCTACAGCAGCAGAAACGGAGCAGGGTGAGCCGGCTGATCTGCCCTCTGTGCCAAGTTTGCCCTCCATGGGATTGGTTGGTGAGCCATATATACCCGGGCATGCTGCTTCCATGTATCTCTGCTGGCAGATGAGAGCAGCCTTTTTACCTGTGCACACTGATGGCCACCACAATGGCACCATGTTGGTTTTGGGCTCCCCCTTCCAGGATGTTGCTGCTCTGTGAATTCCTTTTCTTCATCCACCCCACTGTTACTGCTCCTTGCCTTGCCCTTCACCCCATGCTGGGTCAAAAACGTTGCCACCCACCGCCTCCTTCTGCCGATGGTAGGTGGCACCTCTCCCTCTGTGTCCTCTGCACTCATGGCTTGTGGATGGCTGGGCGCGCACACTGGCACCTTGCTGTTCTTCCCATGGTCAGTCCAAATCCTCTTTTTACTGGTTGGGTATCAGTGCACCCCGATGGAAAATCCTTCATCCTCGTCCTCAGGTTGTGTTGTGTCCTTAATCAACAGCCCTGGCACAGAATGCCCATTGTCGGAGTGTCTGCCATACTTGGCATGGGAGGAATTAAAGGGAGTCGGTTCCTGGCTCACCAAAAGTTGTCTGGAAGGGACATGAAAAAAACATTGGAATGGAATTAGAAGTTTGTAATAAACTGATACCCAGAGCACAGTATGCACTGCAAGCGTACAATGTTGGGAGTTAATAATTTATCCATGGCACCATCAGGCAGATTTATGGATCCCTCAAAGATGTAAATGAAACAAAGTGCACAATAAATTGAGTGTTGTAGTGAATGTGAGCAGACATGTGAATTACAGTGAAAGTATACCAGATCTGTACACACGCCAATTAAGACCGAAACTAAAAAAATGTTAAAAATATATCAAGGAAAAAATAAAACTTATTATTAGGATTTTTGTAGACAGCCAGCAGGTGGCGCCCCAGACTCTACACTGCTTTAAAGGGCTTTTACAGCCTAAACTTCCTCTGACTTCCTGATGTATCTGTGGGACAGGAAGTGAAATTTCCACTGACATAAAAAACAAAATCCTTCCTGTTTTTACCTTTCCTTTGGGTGGAGGGAGTAGGAAGGGCTGACATGTCAACTTGGTCTTTCAGCAGCTTGACCACTTTTTTTTCAGATAAGTAAATTACCTTGGAGCATGTGATTGGCTATTTGCAGATATGTTATGCTTGTTATGTTGCTGGTGCTGTCTCTGTGGCAGTGATTACACAGAAACAGATATTTTACTGTCACTGCGGCATTGTTCATGTTTCTGGTGGTGTCAGTGAGGTACTGACTGTGTCTCTGCGTTCATGTTTGGTACTGATTGTGTCTCTGCGTTTCTGGTGGTATCAGTGTGGTACTGATTGTGTCTCTGCGGTAATGTTTCTGGTGGTATCAGTGCAGACAGACACATGAGCAAACGCATGAGCAGAGCTCCCAGTCCTGACAACACCGCTCACGTAACTCTGTGAACTGGGGTGAGGAAAAGAGGCGGGAAACGTTCCCCTTTAACGCGATTGGTCAACACGCACGTCAATCAACCACATGAAAGGCGTGAG
This sequence comes from Pyxicephalus adspersus, assembly GCF_032062135.1. Taxonomy (NCBI): domain Eukaryota; kingdom Metazoa; phylum Chordata; class Amphibia; order Anura; family Pyxicephalidae; genus Pyxicephalus; species Pyxicephalus adspersus. The sequence goes on from NC_092862.1 coordinate 146,782,834, forward strand.
GCTGTCATTCCTTAGTGACGTCACACCTCCCCAACCCAAAGAAACATGTAGAGAGAAAACAAGGCGAGGGAGACAAAGGAGTTCACGGCGCGGCCAATCAGAGTGTGGGGCGTGGCTTTCTGTCAGGAGAGGGGAGGCGGGAAAAGGAGATTAGCCAGCTGCGCAATTGGGAAGCCGAACGTCGCCTCTCACAAGGCAGATTGTACCATTCGGCTGTAAAAGGGGTGTCAAATCAGCACCCTGGCCGCCATTGCGTCTAGTGACGGAAACAAAACCAGTCCGGATTACTGCTGTGCGGCACGGTGACATTAGAGCTGGAAGTAGCGCGAAAAAAGAAGGGAAAGCGTGCACGCGCGGTATTTCCCCCCTTGGCTGTGGTAGATCCCAGAGCGCGCGGTAACAGGCACGGCACAAGATGGCGGCGGGCGGGGTGAGCGCGCAATGGCCGCCCCTGCAGAGGAGGAGGCGGGGGGAGGAGTAAGTGAGCTTTGTTCCCCTGGCTGCCCGGGTGGGGAAGAGGCCGTCACCGGCGCGCTCCGAGCCTTCTTCAGAAACGCGGTTGCGGCTTGTCGCTTCGAGTGGCGGGGCCCACCGGCCGGGCCATGAAGAGCCCGGGACCACCGTGAGCCGCCCGCCGCCCCCCTGCATGGCGGACATGGCACCGGCGCTGACCGGAGCCGCACAGGAAGCTCCTCACCGACTCAAGCTAAGCGCCTCGACCTCCCCCTGGAAGGCCCGGAGTGGCCTTTTGCTTTTAAACGGAGATAAGGGCAGGCCGGCCCGGGAAGACGGGCCCAGGAGCGGGGGGAGATTGGAGGATGGTGCGGAGCCCGGGCCGGAGGTTGCTGGGAAGAAGCCACTGCGTACTGTGGAGCTAATGGAGATACCGGAGATTGCACCGGGGCAGAGAGCGGAGGGAGTACCGGGGCCCCGGAGGCCGGTATTGAAGGAAGGAATGCGGAGGCCTCAACATTTGGGGCCCCCAGAAAGTCAGGAGGAGTCCCTGGGACCCTCTTCTGCCTTGAACTCTGCCCAGTGGCCCCCTTCATGTTCTGCTTTGGAGGCCTCTTTACCCCAGGACTCTTCTTTATGCCCCTCTGTATCTGCCCCGGGGCCCAACGCCACACAGGAGCGCTTAGAGAGGTGGAAAAATGGGTCGGGGCCCCCAGAGAGGAGGCAGGATGGTACCCTGGGGCCCCCTACACAAACTGCACCCCTTGGCAATGCAAGGGGCCACCTTGCTGGGCAAGATTTGGCCCCAAAACCCACGGGGAGGACTGAAGGTTTATCTAGGCAGCCGGCCCCTCTGGATTGTGCATCGGGGGCCCCGTCTATTGAACTCAGTGTATCCCAGGATTGTGTACCTGGTCCCCATGTCCCCCCTACACCAGGGTCAGACTCTTCCCATGGGCCCCTGGATTCTCAGGACAATGCTCCAGGGCCCGGAGTCTTGTGTGCGGTAAGATCGGCTCAGATGTCCTGCCGTCAGCAGGAACTGGGGGCCCGGGCTCGCCGGCTGTGCCGGAGGCTTCAGGTGATCCAGGCCAAGCAGGTGGAGCGGCACGTCAGGCAGCAGCTGTCCGGCCTGGTGGAGATGTTGTCTGAACGGGGAGCCGCCAGCTTACCGGGGTCACCCCAGGTAGAACTGGATCGGCTAACCTGCAGCTCAACGGCCCGGCTGCGGGCGGCCCAGGGAGGGTTTGACTCGGACGCCACGGAGAGCAGCTCAGGCGGGGAGAGCGAATCTGAGGAAGTGACGGAGAGCTCAGAGCCAGAGAGGGCAGAAGAGGAGCAAAGTAAAGCCCCGGGGTGAGTGCCGCCCACAGGTGTAACTGTGAATAATGGTGGGGCAGAATGAAGACTTCTAATGCATTGTTTATGAAGGAAATGGTGGGGTAATTTACTGGCTGTACAGGAAAACTAACATAACTTAGAAATATAAACAAAAACATTTCCTAACCTGCTAAATTGTGAGCTGGGGAGGTGAAAAAGCTGCCAGAAATCCTGCAAAGTTAAATCCAGGGCCAATCATTTCGGAGCGTCTGTGTCCCAATGGGAAGTCTTCCTACACTTCCTGTCTTAGTCATGTGACAGGAAATCCCCCTTTAATGGGGGAGGGGGCACAGACGACAACAAAAACCTGACTGCTTCTATTGACCAACCCCTCCGGCTAGGAATTGCTTTGGACACATTTATCCCAAAAGGTAATAATTTGAGTCTTTCTTGCAATAGTGCCGCTTCAAAAATAATGGCGTCCAGTCACTGTGCATAGACGAGGGTAATGCTGGGCGGCGTCCTGGGGGGTTCTAACATCTAATTCTCCTATTGGGGTGAAGGGACCTTTCAGACCTTTAAAATAGTGGGGGGGGAATGGGTTTCAGAATTTTAATGTTGTCCATCCAACCCCAATATCATATCGTAGATTAATGAGCCTCCTCTCACATGTAGTGGAAGCTTAAATGTAAGGTAGAGTTCTTTATTTCTTACTAATTTATTGTTATAATTGCACAGTATTTATTTAGCGCTGACATATTACGCAGCGCTGTACAAAGCCCATGGTCATGTGACTAGCTGTCCCTCAAAGGAGCTCACAATCTAATGCCCCTACCATGGTCATTACCACATTCTACGGTCATCTTGAGGGAAGCCAATTGCCTAACTGCACGAACCTGCAAACTCCATGCAGATAGCGTCCTGGCCGAGATTCAGACCTGTGACGCCCCGCACTGCCCACTGAGCCACCATGCTACCCTTCATTCATATTGAGTGGTGCCCAATATGTGGACGTGTTGGCTGATTGGGGCCATTCAGGATGAATATGGTGCTCATTGTGGTGAATGTTACAGCAGGGCAGTATGGTGTGTGAATGGGTACAATTACAGGTAAACCTCCCCCCCTTCCATTGTAGTATCCCTCCCCCCTCCTCACATGGCTCTGGGGGGTTCATGGGTAATTGTAGCCTATGGGAACTGTAAAGTAGTTTCTTGATCCTTTGCACCTGCATGCTCCTCCTATGGGTGCCCGGTCCCCTGAAGCCTCTTTTCTAAGACGCTCCATGCTGCCGTTGTGGACCTGACATCATCCAATACAGTGTTTAAGCCAGAAAGTTTTTAAAGCCGGGGGGTAAGAAATTGTAGGTGGGTGGTAGCCCCTGTATTGTGACTCAACTCTTCAGTAACCACCCAAAAGCAGCCGGGTGGTCACCGAAAAGGGCTGGGTGGTGCACCCAGCTAAAAGGGGCCGGGGAGAACACTGCAATACAATGCGGACCAATAATAAGACTGCATTTTGGGGATGCAAAGGGCCCAGAGCACCGGAGAAGAGGGGCGTGCAAGGAGCGAGGTAACTCTGCACCTTTTTTTTTTTTCCCCGTTTCCCAGGCAGAGTTAACACATAGCCATCACATTGGTGGCTGCATTGCATGCGTAGGGTTCGTTAGCTTTAAGCTGAAAAGTTCAAGCCGTTCCGTTAACTAAAATAAATTTTGACTTTAATACTGAAAATGACTTAAGCGGGAAATATAAACATGATTTCAGCTTGCACATGGACACATCCAAGGCTGAAGTCGGCAGAGTTTCACTTCATTCACTAAATGATCCTTTTCATATAATGCACTTTGCTGAGTGAACGGCCCGGATTTAGGTAATTACCCCTGCTGTGTTTTGTTGAACTTTTATTGCCCGTGGGCTGGGCAGCTTGTAAATAGGGCCGGACTTTGCTTTTTATGAGTGTAATCAGTCCTTTTCCTATACAACCACAATGATTCTGTATTGTACATTCATTGGTTGGGTTCAGATGAAATCTGCCATAACTTTTTGTGAGTTTGTGAAATAATAAACGAGGACTCAGCTGGTCCCGGGGATGTATGACTTGATAGCTCTATCCCACTGCTAGAGATGTCTGCCAGGATATGTATAGCACAGGAACTGTCCTGCCAGGAAAAAGATTGCAGCCTCATTCCAGCATGTGGGAATATCAATCAGCACTCCGGAGAAACTTTGCTGTGTGTCCTAACGTGTGTGAGCAAGTCCAAACATAGAAGACAGATCGGGGTAAATGTTTGTTTAGACTCTTCACTTGGCAAAGTGAATCATCGCTCTTCAAGGGATAATTGGTGGGTAAATTCACTTTACGAACAATAACCAATCACACGCTAAGAAAGTTTTTCCTTTCACATAATTGGATGACTGAAGTTTCTTATTTTCTATTTCTAAACTTGCCATTCAGGCTGGAGATTTTTGCAAAAAGGGGACAGGCGATGTCTCCTGCAAAACCGGTTCTGACCCAAGTTTTGCACATGTGCAGCTCCGCATTGGTTGACAAGGAAGCGGGGAATTATCTTCCTTGCACATGCCGGGAATTAACTCTACGCAGAAGTTATATTATCCCTTCATAGCCAATCAGAATGGCTGAAGATTGGAAGAAAGATGGCGGCGCCCTGCGGTGGAACGGAGATAGGTGAGTAGCGCAGGTTTACTTCCTGCTTTGTGTGTTTTATCCTTTGCAGAATTATTGGCCATTTTGCTAAGTGAACAGTCTAATTATTTTAAGTGCATTCTTGGAAGTACAGAAGTGTTTGTAGTTCTTTTTGCTAACCCAAAAACTAAAGAATTGGCACTTAGTACAAATAACTTTTAAATTATCTCCATCTCAACCCCAATTATTATTAAACAGTATTTATATAGCACCAACATATTACGCAGCGCTGTACATTAAATAGGGGTTACCAATGATGGACAGATACAGACAGTAACACAGGAGGAGGAGGGGACCCTGCCCTGAAGAGCTTACAATCTAGTAGGTGGGGGAAGTATCACACAATAGGAGGGGGATATGGAATGGTGGGGAGTAGTGAGGGTTTAGGATACAGAAGACAGGTAGGTGAGGGTGTAACGTTGGGTTTTGAGGGATCTTTTAAAGGAGCAAAAAGTAGAAGCAAGCTGAGTAGGACAAGGAAGACCATTCCAGAGAATCGGGGCAGCTCTAGAAAAGTCTTGGAGCCGTGCATGTGATGAGGTTATGAGTGAGGAAGTCATTAGTAGGAGGTTGTTGGTGGAGTGAAGACGGTGGCATGTCTGTGCTGCTGGTGGGTATTCATGGTTGGGATAACCAGGAACCCTATGGCCTCCATGCAAAGTCTCAGGGTCGGGCGCATGCCCTGTATGATGAAGTCCTTTTTGAAGCAATAAATGTGTATTTCTAATGTACAGCGCTGTGTTATATGTGGGTGCTATATATAAATCCTGTTTAATAATAATAATCCATTCAGCATGGCCATAAAGGAACTGTGTAGCTCCCTGCAAACACAGTGTAGATCTACAAATACATATCATGTAGGGCTTGGGCAATTCTGTACGTTTTCTTTTTATGACTTCTGCATGTTTTGTCTCTGAGAATGTGTCGCACAATCGCTGCAATCTGGCTGTGGGATCTTGGTCACAATTTCTTCTATGAACAATATTTAGTTATGTGTTGTGGTGTGAATGCCTTGTTGGAGGATATTGGCCTATACTAGCTGATATTGCTGGTGATATTCATATATTAGTAGGTATGACAATGCAATATGGTAATATAAATGCTCTACTTGCTGAATTAATATTACACAGTATTATAGCGCCAACATATTACACAGCACTGTACAAAGTCCATAGTCATGCGACTATCTGTCCCTCAAAGGAGCTCACAATCGTCCCTACCATAGTCATATGTCTTTAATACAGTGTAAGGTCAATGCTGGGGGGAAGCCAGTTAACCTAACCATGTTTTTTTGCATGTGGGAGGAAACTGGAGTACCCGGAGGAAATCCACTCAAACACAGAGAGAACCTACAAACTCCATGCAGATAGAGTCCTGGCCGAGATTCCAACCTGGGACTTGCAAAGGCCGGAGTGCTAACCACTGAGCCACCATTGTGAATTGTGTATAAATGATGTTTGCTCCCTCAGCTGTAGTCCTTGTAATGCCCATTACTGTATACATTCCATGTCTTACTATCAAACTGTGGGCTCAGGGATTTTTGGTTTTCCTATTTCCTTGTCTGGTTCACAAATAAATCCACAACATGAATGACTTCATTGGAGCAAACAAATCCTAAACGTCACCTTCTGATCATTTTTGTAAACTCCACTTCTAGCATTCAGTCTGTTAGGCAACCCTGGGCAGCTCCCCCGCTTGTTCTATAATTCCAGTGAGGAAATAAAACTTCACCAACTTATAAAGACTTTCTGATTTTAGTATAAACATGAGTGGAATTTATTCTTCTATAAAAGTATAATCTAAGTAGAGAATTCACAGATCTGGCTTTGCTCACCCTGCTGTATGGGGGAGGAAAATGAAGTTAAACTTATTTAGTAATCTTTATACTCCGGCCATCTTTGTCTGTTTTTATGACTCTTGTTAATAATTGTTTAATAACCTTCATGTTTTATAGATTAGGCTCTTGCTCATTACGTTGAGTATGGCCATTAATATTAAATGGACCCTCAACACGTGTCCATAAGCCAAAATACACACATGCACAAGCTTTTAACTTTTATGGATTGCATTCAGGGTCAACTACATTGATATTTGAGCATGTTCAGTGTTAAAATCACTGGGTGCACATCCCATGGTATGCAGATCATGTCCTGTATGTTAAGTCACTACAATACAAACATATGTCTGCTAATGCATGGTAAGGGGAAACATGTGTGACCTCCATACATTCTCTTCATTCATTCTCTGCATTGCTGAACTGCTTGGCAACCTCTCCAATGCAATTTACATAACTTTCCCTCTGCTCCCAGTAAGTGCAAAGTTATTGTTTATTTTACAGTAATGGGTTAAAAGTATTTAAAAACCTGACTTCCTCTGTTGGAGGGAATTATCTGTACGTTTGAGGCCAGTTGCAGAACTGCCAAGCCTATCCTCCCGAAACTCCTCATCTAAGATTAATCTGCCCCATCTAGGCCCTTTATTACCCTCGCTGGTAGTGGTCTCTTCTGATCTCTTCCCCCATTGTAGTTCCACCCGCTCCGTAACGGTGCATATACTTGAATGGGACGGTGTTCTTTTGGTGTCTTTAGATGTATGGCCACATTGTTGTAAATTCCTTCCTAACCCTCAGTGTGCTTTTTAATCTTTTAAACATTGCACCCATGTGCCAGGTAGGTTTGTCAGCCTTTCTGCAACCTAAAGTTCTTTTACTGGGATACTGGATACCCTCCCTTTCTCTCAGAAATTGTATTAAGCTGGGTGGGAAGAAGCTGGTGGGTGGTGGCCCCGATATTGTCACCCAACTTTTTATTAACAACCCAAAAACAGCCAGATGGTTACTAAACCCTGCCAGGTGGTGCACCCAGCTAAAAGGGGCCCAGGAGAGAACACGGCCTTCTATAATGTAGGAGGAGGTGTTCCATTGTACAGCCAGGGAGGATACACAGCTGCTTGGGGTTTCAGCAGAGACGGTGGGTTTCTGGTTCTTGCTACATTGTGAGGACAATCCCTGGTAAAATGTATTGCCGAAATGTTGTAGATTGTATGTCTTCTGTCTGATAAGAATGGTAAATTCTCCCCAGCCCCTCTTAGCTGGGTGCACC
>NC_092862.1:146790799-146806586 GCF_032062135.1 Pyxicephalus adspersus
TACAAGTAGCAGCACCCAGATTGTATTGGAATTTAATGAGATGTTTGTGGCCGTAATTTTTGCAAGACTATTATCAGTCTGAAGGCTGATTTTAGAAAATGGCTTTAGGCATTTTAGGATAATTGGGTAATATTTTTATCAAGTGTTTTAATTCAGCGGTCGCCAACTGGTGGTCTGGATTTTGGTCTGGCCTTTGCACCCCTGAGTGGGGTCAGGAGAAGGACCCCGCTGGGGGGCACACTGGCCAGAGCCGCGGACCACCACCTGTGCAAATCCCAGGCTCAGGGAAGTGGGCGCGCTGTGTTTCACGACACAACCTGCCCACTCTCCCATCACAGGCTCAGATCTGTGATGGCAGAGTAGGCGGGGTTATGACATTATGACATCACTATGGGGGAGGTTCCTCCCCTTTGATTGACAACCGGCTCCGCAGGACCAAAAAGGTTGACGACTGCTGTTTTAGTTTCTTGGTTTTCCATATTTTGATTGTTTGACCAGGTAATTATTCTACTTTACTGAATGTAAGTTTCAGTCTGTGCAGTTTGGTTCCCTGATCCCAAAAGCAAAGATAACACTGGGCAGCCCCATAATATGCTTTTAGTCTAAACTGTGTAGATTTCTATTGAATAAAACCAGAAAAGATCAGCATGCAGCACCTCTGAGCAGGGTATATAATGTGCGTGACCCATACTGATCCTCGCTCAATATAATGTCGTGTACAGGATGTAGCAAACAGTTTTAAGCTAGGTGGGTGGTAGTCTCCGTATTGTGACCCAACTTTAGTTGCCAACAAAATGGTTGGGTGGTTACTGAAAAGTTCTTGGGTGGTGCGCTCGGCTAAAAGGGTCCGGGAAGGACACTGAAATGTCATAAATCGCCCATCCTAATAAGGCATCTGCACTCTTATTGGAGTAAATATACCCCTAGTATACCTGGCATAGTTTCTCACCTTGCCTTACGGATAGTCTGAGCTCTGCCAGATGTCCAGTGGCTGCCATGTTTGGGTTACCAGAGGACTGTGGGATCACTGTGTGTATGGACAGTAGAGACTGCTGAGATATTCTGCATGCAAAGACTGAGCGACATCACCGAGATAACTGGTGAGAACCTCGGGAACAGATATGAAAATAACACATTACCTCACTGAAAGCAAAGTTGTCCTTTAAGGAGGATTTAGATCTAAAAAATATTTCATACAGAAGTATTTTGCAGGATAGATATGCTGAATATAGAATGTTCCCTGAGGTTGGTATGCCCAGCTCCGTGTACATTCTCTGCACACCTTGGTGTCTGAGTGAATGAACTCCAGTGTACATGTGCAGGGGTTGTCATTATGGCTTTGCATTGATATCTCAAAGCTATAAAATGACCGCCTGAAGATGTTAATGGCAGCAAGGGGAGGTTTGTTTAGCTTTACTCTAACTTATCCCAATTCTGTGGATTTGTTCTCCGGTCAGCACGGACTGTAAGTTATCTACATGCAGGGACTTTCCACCGCAGTGCTAATGATTGAAATCCCTTTAGGGATGCAGCAGCTTGTTTGCTGCCTTCTGCTTAATAAATAACTTTTCTGTCTGGAAGGTTGAAATAGAAATATCTTCTGTTTGTAAATCCCTTTGTATAATAGTTGTAAAATTATAATTGTGAGAATTCCGGGTGACTTTCCCTGGCTTGTCTGTAATATCTGACCTATTGCTGCCGCCATTTATTATATATATTTATATATGTATATGTCAGATTGATGAGCTTGTGTTCAGGTGTTTTATAAAAGGTTTAATCTGTAGTCTTCAGATTTATTTTCAAAACGCAGCTACTGCCAAATATTCAGTTATGTTACTTTAAGGTAAAATCTGATGGTTTTACCCAAATCCATTGGGCAGTGACCTGTCAGCCTTTAGGGCATTTTACAATCATTCCTACATTGTGCCTGCTAAACCTTTTGGTGAATTTCTAGGCAAAACATATTTAGGTTGTTTTGCAGTAGTTATTGATTTTTTTTATAAATTAAAGGGGATCTCTGCATTATTAAACTGAAACCAATATGGAGAATTGTTCCCATGCATCTGACCTAAAGTTATCAGTAACACAACTTCCTTTCCTTAAATTGTATGAAATAACAAGACTCGCCTGTCTTCATCTCGTGCATTTGTTTTGCTTTATATAAATAATTTTCTTCTAGCTTTTCTGTAGAATGTAAATTTAATCTTTCAATACCTTGGGGTACAGTGATAACAGGTGTTATAAAAATAATACAACCATATAGATATATTCGCCTCTACAATGCCATCCCTAATCTCCAGTCAGATTTGAACTTGCAGAGATGTTAGCCTGTTGCAGGCTGGATGTCCCAGTTTAAAAAGTATATGGTGTCCCCAGATTCCTGAATCAAAATGGCGCCATCCTTCTGGAGTGATGAGCAGGTGAAGGCATTGTCAGGGCGTGTATGATCTCTGGAAGGGAAGAAATACCTGGCATTACACTGATAAAAGCATGTCTGATAGATCTGATCCAGAACTCTTCCTGAACTATCTTGCTGACCATAAAATCTTGTGGTAGATGTGTAACTTACATTCTCTGTAATAATTCTTTGGTCACTGAACCCTCCAGGTCTTAGAAATTGTCTTATCAAGCAGAAGTTGGGCAGGGAAAGTTCTAGTTTCCGTCTCACAATAACCCCCTCGCCGCCTTTATCTGGTACTGGACGCCTAGAGATTATCCAGACTTTGTAGCAAGGAGAAATGGTATAAATAAATGCCATTCATGTGTTTACAGAACTTTGTCTGAAATAATGTCACCGGACCAGTCATTGCAACAAAAATCTTACCACAAAGTTACTTGTAACATATTTTAGACTTATGTACCTGTAAAAGCTGGCCTTGTGTAGACGTCCATAGACCCAGCTGCTGCCATCTTGGATGGGAGGTCCGTGTCCTCGCCAAACTCGGTGCTGTCACTCAGGTGACCGTTACATTTTGCTCGTCCACTCCAACTACATGAAAGGTGTTACAGGGAGGTATGGAAATCCTGGAGCTGGGCCCTCCCAATGGAAAAGAGGGATCCAAGAGGATCTGTGCTTTGAAATCAGCTAAAGTAAATGAAAGATTGCATTGAAAATATTTAATTTCTTTTATTTGAGAAATTTGCTGTGGGACAATCGGCTTTTACATCGGCGTGAGGATGGGCTGTGTATTTGAATATCTGTGACAAGTTGCAATGCATAGGCAATGAGTTAGATCTGACGCCTCCCTGTATTATTCTTCAATGATCGGAGAGCACACGAGGCAATGAAGCCAGAGACTCGTTACAAAGGACTGATACGTCTAACGTTTTCTGGTTTATTTATAACGTCTCTGCTCTTTCCAGGAAACAGAACTGCTAGGATTAGTATTGTAATTTCACCCTCACACTAGCCATCCATATTGACTTTCTGCCTTATTGTGCGGGACATCGCCTTTATCAGATGTGGCATTAAAGGCGAGGGCAGCTGTGGTAAATGAGGGTGATATGGCGGCTTTAAAGGCAAAATGTAACTGAAGTCACTGCCTGGTCACTCGATGTATCGGATTTATCATAAAGGCTGATTCATCCCAAACCTCAGATTATCATGGGAGAAATTTGTAGTCTGGACCAGCATAATGGCTGAATAACATTTTAAAGTGTATAGTCGCATTCACGCCTAGTTATTTATAAACAGGTATTCTTTTTTGCTTGCCCCCCCTTTTTTTTTTCTTTTTTTTTCTTTTTCAGTCTGTCCAAATTAACATAGTGGTGCCGTGAAGTCTTTTGACCCCCCTAATACTTGCCTATCTTGTTCTCTCTTTGCAATATTTTTGTGGGGGAGCCTTTTGCTTTCCATGTGAAAATGCTGCAGGCTGGTAGCCATATCTGTCACATGAAAGAAAAGATGGCTTACTGCTTCCTCTAGACTTGGACTCGGGGTATTTTGGTTCTGAGATGTGGCGGAAAGACCGCTGGTGGTAGATTTCTAATTCTTGTAGGTATTGGGCGATGTGCACATCGGAGGAACCTGTCAAGGCTGCAGTGCAGAAAGGTGAGGAAAGTTAAGAGACGAGGCTGCCAGAGGTAAGTATAAATGTTGTTTTGCAGGAAACTTTCAGTATATTTAAATTTCAGACTGCCCAGGTCATTCTAAGGGTGGGACAAAGTCTGTGTTACTGCATTTATTTCTTGGACTTTACAATAAGCTTTCTGTGACTGCAGTATATTCATGAAATGGAAACTCCCATAATGTGTGAAAGAACCAAGTCAGAAACCATGCAGAGATCTTTTCTTTAAGCATAATTTTTTTTTTTTTCTCGGTCAGTGGGATTCTTTGGGTTTTTGTTTTTTCATTTTTGTAAATCTGACAAATATTGGCTAGTTTCCTGAATGGTGTAAACATGACATGAGGTGAAATAGTGTGCAAGGAATGCAGCGTTACAGCCCTGGGATAGCTGTGAGCCTCTCTGGTTTATTGTGCAGCAGTTTCTTCACCTTTTGCTTGTGTGGCTGGTATAAGGTTTTTGTACTGCTATAGATTATAAACAATGGGAGATAAATTGTCTTGTAGCTTGCCATTAGTATCCTTGTGATGTATTGTTACAAGCACAGTATATAGAAATGATATACAGGGACATAACTGTACTTCTGTAATAACCTAATCTAAGTACGGACAGTTCCATGATGTCTGTTCACATCATTCATGTATAAATTACTTTCTAGTTCTGTGTCTCGAGAGGATAGATTGAATAGAAAACTGAAGGCCATATTTCTCCACAGGTCTAACCGGCATTCAGAATGGAGGTGGGCAGTGGAGCGAGCAGCCATTATCTGTCGGTGGACCTGGTTGCAGGCTCAGGTTTCTGACCTAGAGTTTCGGATAAGACAACAGACAGAAATCTACAAGCAAATCCGTTGCACTAAGGTAAGACATCCAACCTCTTCAGGATTGGACAGACGTTCTTAAATGTACATACTACAGATCCGACTTTAGAATTCCACTAGCTGAAGTAAATTCTGCTAATTTTCTTTTCCCGTTTCCTGTTTTAAAACATTTAAATCCCTGGTTTTCTTGAATATTAGACACAGTGAAGTCATTTGGTCCTTTTGCTTCTCAATGGAATTCAGAGAGTTCATGGATGGTGGGAGGGGCCGGCAAAGTATGTTACATAACTTCCTAAAAATGGCAGCATCTGCTCGTACTTTTGAGGAGTGCTTCAAGCTGTGGCCTGATTTTGGGAGAAGTTATTAAATCGCCTGATAGCTGAATGCCAGTCGGACTGGAATGGAGTGGGCTTCTTATGATGGCCTGCCTAGAAAATTCCCCATGTAGTGTTTTCCCCAGCCCCTTTTAGCCAGGCGCACCACCCGGCATTTTTCAGTAACCGACCGGCTGCTGTTATTTTAGAGTTGGGTCACAATACAAAGGCTGCCACCCACAAATTCTGGGTTGAACACTGCCCATGTGTTGCTGATCCTCCATGATTGTTCCTGAATCGTCCTTTTTCATTCTTGATAACCTCTAGTCAGGAAATTAGGCATTTTCTATATGACTTCCTGGCCCCAAATTTGGCAGCCACATTTCCCACACTGTTCTGGACACTACTGCGGTTTAAAGACCCTCCCCACCCTTTTTTATTTCCAATTATTAAACAGGATTTTTATAGCGCCAACATATTAGACAGCGCTGTACATTAGACGAATTCAGACAGTGACAAAGGAGGAGAAGACCCTGCCCCGAAGCGCTTACAATCTCTGATGAAATAAAGTGAAGCTTTTCTGAGAAAAGATGTAAGCTGCCATTGCTGAACTTGTAAAGATTGCGGATTCCCTGCATATAAAGCTGATATTGTGGTTTCAGTCCGATACATACAGCTGAGTGCTAGACAAGTTGGAGTAACATTACCTGTGCACCTAAGCTGCATTCTCATTCTGGGTCCGTGGTGCTGAAAGAATTTATTATTTACAGTTTGATGAATTTTTATTACAGTTTGAATCTTTCTGTTTTTAGTAAAAATGTGAATACTTTTTGCACGACAGTATCAGAAGAAAGTAATCGTAAAGTTATTTTTAAATAACATGGCACATGTAATGCAATAGTTGCTTTGGTCCCCAGGAGAAATACATATGATACTGGAGCTGGCTATATCAAGTTGTAAATTAAATGACCGTAGTAAATATTTCTCTGCATCGACACCCAAAAACATTTTGTATACATCTGCCAGTCTTTGAATGTGGTGGTTGATCTTCTGTGCACTATATTTTAACTATAGACTTTAGCTATAGACTGAGTTTCCGATAGACTTGCAAAATGAACAAAATGATTCCCTGACGTGTAAGGAGCGTTTTGTCTCTTTTGAGGTAGAGATGGAGAAGTTCTGCAGTAGATTCATCTAACCTTTGCATTGTAATACATTGTCTGCTTTCAGATTGTTTCCTTTAGCCCCAACATCAATATGGTTTCTTCTACCCACTGAAAATGCCATTGTCCGAATTTACAATTACCATGGGTGATCATCCATATCCAGCATTTTCGCCTACCCTAAAAATGAGCAACTTTAATGTGAACATCATTATTCCTTTAGGAGATCTTTGAACTGCCAGCCCACAGAGTGAGTCAGATGTTTAGTAACTAATCCTGTGTATATATAATGAGCTCCAGGGCTTGTTTACACGCAAATGGTGGAGCTTCTTCAGCTTCCTGTCTGAGCTCCTGTTCGGCTACTCCCTTCATTGTGTTTGTTAATGAGCTGGAGTCCTGCTGTGTCCTGGATACATGTTGGCAGCACCCAGGGTTGTGGGCTTGTTTTGGCAGGGTGCCCGCACAAAACTGAGCGTAATGAAGTCATCTTAGGACACGCATAAAACGTACACAGGTGACCTTGTTAAGGCAGAAAGCATGGTGATGACCTCTGTGCCACAAAACATTGGTTGCAATATCAAAAAATAAAATTAGTTTGCAAAAGTTTTGTAGCTGCTTTTTAACCTGGTTAATGCAGTCATGAGGATTGGTCTGTCTATACCTCGATATTTAATAGTTGCAATAGCAAAGCAGCTGATACACTGACTGGTTTGTTGAAAAAAAGCTTAGTTTTTTTTTTTTTTTTTTTTACAATTTATCTGATATACTTTATTTTAATGACAGGTTCTTTGCATCAAGTTTAGTGCATGCATCAAATTGATTACAACTACCTGATCCTGTTGCTTAGCAGGCAAGAGGATACAGCAATCATTTAGAGCTCAACAAGCTATTAATGGCTACTGGGTCCGGAGCTTCATAGTAAAGTAATATATCCCACTGATTTGTTACAGGGAAGTGTTGTGCTGGGGGATTCTCCACATTGTGAAGACTCTACTACTCGGCAGACAGCCAGCTCCTCGGTGGTGCTCAATGCAAGAGGCAATCTGGTGCCTTCCTCATGTCCCAAGACTACCCCAAAAGCTCCCTTGGGGGACAATCCATGTGACAGTTTGTGTAACACTCCCACCCCTCCTCCACAGAATTTAGAAAAGCAGGTAAGCCGGTCACCACAAAAGGTTGGGGATTTTTTTCCAGCAAAGTCAGATTTTCTACTTTGCATTGGACAACATATGAACAACACTCTTGGATTATTTCATCTTCATTTAAGTTTGTATTTTACAGGCCTGTACATTTGTACACCTGTTGTATGTTCCAGTGATTTGTTCACACCTATTAGGGACCTGATAGATTTCCTGTAGGGGGAACATTAAGGAAATGTCTGCTAGTAAATAACATTTAGGTGTTCTATCAATGTGAGGAGTTTGTGCCTGGTGGAGGTACTTTTCATAATTTTCATGTGCAGTTTGTTTATGCCTTGGCTGTGGAGATCTTTCCATAAACTAAGAGGAAAAACTGCCATTGACAGGTTGTAATAAATTCCATAAATCTGAGTTACTTGCCAGGAACAACCATGATGATTAGGTAGTTTAGTATGAAGTCAGAACTCGTACTTTAAAATGTATTCCTGCTTTGTGCACCCACAGTATCAAAGCCAGTGAATCAAACAACCAAGCAACTGGAGGTTTCAGGAGTACGGAAAGGCTAATTTTTTCCCTGTCCTTTAGACACCCTGGATGTGATACAAAAATAGAAGCCTGAAAGATGGTCTAACCCAGGCATGGGCAAACTACCGTCCAATAAGGTTGTTTCTCTGGCCCTTTGTGTGGTCCGCGGCTCTGGCCGGTGCCACCCCGAGCAGGTTTAGGAAAAGGACCCTGCTGAGGGATGCACCAGCCAGAGCCATGGAACACGTCCCCCTGTTTGTCCCTGCATGCCACCCGCCCACTATCCCATCACAGGCTCAGATCTGCGATGGTAGAGTGGATGGGGTTTTGCAATCATGACATCACGTTCAGTGGCATTATGATGGCATAACACCACCCACTCTCCCATCAGGCTGACTCCTCTAGCAAATTTTAGGCCATAATGTGGCCCCTGACTGAAAGTTTGCCCACCTCTGGTCTATCCCTTCCATATTTGGTCCAATGGTTGTTCCTGTCAGTGAAGCCTTAGCCATGTGCCATACTCACCCCCCTGTTTTATCAAATGCAACTCTGACTTGGCATATACAGGGGTATCTTACTTTTATCTGAATAAAAGCAAGAAAACTACATTCACTGGGGTACTTGGGATACGAAATATGGCTATTGCTTCCAGCAATCAAAAATGCCAATCTGTAAAATTAACCTGAATTATGTCCATGGTGCTTTTAAAGCATTTATTTAAAAGGGGGGGAAAAGGAATTTGAGTACATGTTCTCAATCCAACCTTTTTAGATCATTTTATCATTTTGAGTAGGTTATGATCTCTTCTCTTTCATACAATTTTTTTTGTGTATGGTAGCTGGCCACCAGTAGATGGCACTGTATTCTCATATAAAGTGTGTAACAAACGCTAATATTGTCTGATAGCAAGAGCTTCCACTTTACATGAGGACAGCGCCATCTGCTGGTATTACTCGAGATTCTTTTTCTAATGACATTTTCAGGGCAAAAAGCTTATACCGGACTAGTTTACTTTTTTTTTTGTGTAGTAATCTTGTTTTTTCCACTGTGCCAACTGACCGCTGCGATAAGCTGCTTATAGACCTTGGTGTTCAGTCTGTATCTCTTTAGAAGTTGCCCTTGGCTTTTTGTCTTGTTTTTTCTTCTCACAATTCTTTCTCTTTGTTCTATTTTCCTTTTGCAGCCACATCCAGGCACATTGTTTACATTCCCATTATTCTCTGTACGTTACAATTCCATGGATGTATACATGACTTATCCTATGAACATTAAGTTGCTTGGTTTGGTCTTCCAGATTTTGCTTCTTTAACTTTCTTTCTGATCTCGGGGGAACTCTGCTTTGCTTTCTTTGATGTGAATCGCTGTAGACTCTTCTGAGGTTTCAATTCTAGAACCACCAGGAAAACCATAAGCAACTTCTGCTTTTAACTCTGGGATTTCTGTACAATGTGTGTAACATGAGTCTGTGTGGTTTTGTATGTTTTCACACCTTCAGTTATGAATCAGTTGGTGAAATGTAGACAAAACAATTCACTTTCCCTTAATGTTTGCTGCTTTTCTGAACACATTCACCTTGGTTAGTTCCGGTCTGTGCTGTGGCCCTGATCATTATATGAATGAATATTAATTTCATGAGCCATCTGCCAGTGAATGACCTCCAATGCAGGGTACACACCTGTTGTGTTAAATAAGAGTGAAAAGATTCACTATCCCCAGTGCAGCTACCCCTGCATATGCTGCATGACACTTCTCTTCTTTTTTTTTTTTTTTATCCTTTGGATCATTTAAAAATAGGGGGTAGCGGGGTGGGGGGGGGTTATGTCTTCAGACACGAGAATCATTTATGCCCACTTTAAAGTCAAAGGTTTTACATATCGGGACATAACGAAACCCCTGCTTGAGGCACGTTCTAAACTCTTGCTAATAGAGCCACCTTTTTAGTACAATTACTTGAAGTCTTTGATTTCGGGATGACTATCCGTCTTGCATGAACATTGCTTCTGTTCATTAAAGTTTGCTTACAATTGTTTATGTAAAGCTCTATCCCACCACAACATTTCATTTGGGTTGTGATCTGGAATTTAATTGGGCCACTGCAACACCCTGATTTCACCTCCCTCCATTGTCCTGTCCAAGAACCAATTTTAGCTGAGGCACAGATGGCCTCACATTTGACTCCATTTCTGTTTACAGCGGAGTTAGTCCAAATCATAGACTTTAAGGTGCCCAGGTCCTGTGGCTGCAAACTAAGTCCAAATCACTACCCGTCCACCACCATGCTTGTTAGTGGGTTGCAGGTTGTTTGTGTTGATATGCCGCGCTCTGCCATGTTACACAGCACCACTCCCATTTATGTAATATGTTACGTGGTGTTCATATAATGTATTTACCTCATTCTAAGACTAAGCATCATATAATTCCTGATGCCAAAAATGTTTTGTTTTTTTTGTTTCGCTTATAACTGGGGATTGTGTTTATACCAGGTGCAGTGTGATTTAAGTGAACCAACTATGTCACTACAGCACACAAATCCTGTTTGATGGTATACTTGCTTGCAGGTATTTAGTCCATCCATTAGATCTGTCGCCTTTTACCCCTACATCAAGCACTGGGTTTCCACTTCCAACTTATTCTGCTTTAATATTGAAGCAGGCTGGAGGAACCACTGTGCATTGGGGGAACCCCGTGTGTAAAACATTCTGCCACTGGGAAGTTGTGGGGTTTTCAGTGCATAGACTGCTGGAAAGTTGTGTGTGTGTGTATAGTGTCCTTTGATAGACTTTTTCGTGAAAGAGGGAGCCCCTTTAAATAAAGTTTAGGATGTAAAACATCTTGTTGTACTGGAAATAATTTGGTGCTTGATGCCGTTTGCCACTGGAGTGCTTGGTTGTATTTGTTGTCTGGAATAATCTGTCCAAATTACTGGAGTCATTCAATTTATTTTGGTCATACAAAACTGATTTATTGCAAGTTTGATCATTTCAATTGGATGAAAACACAAAAATACCTTTTACAGGGAATATAGGTAAGCAGGTAAATGTTTAAGTTTCTTCACTTCATGCATTCAGGCAGGGTGTTGTGGCAGAAAAGGACGGACAATACCCCCTCTGCAATAAAACACTCCTCCGCCTGTCCAAAAATCGCTGAGCTGTGCATGCATTCCTCCTTGCTATTCTTCTTTCGCATTGCTTTAGATATATCACTCATTTTATGCTTTATTCAGCGTTTCATCCTATGATTAGTAATCTTACTGAGAGTACACATGAATTGTATAAGCTTAAATTCATCTTTAGAAAAGATTATTATGTAATGTCACATAATGTGTGCCGGGGCTGACACGGCGAGTACTGTGTGTTCTGTGTAACCGGTCTATTCTAAATAACATATCCTATACCCCTTATGTCAGCCTACAAATACAAGTAATCCTAGGCTGTCTGCAACGTTGGAGACTTTAGAAACGCATTTTGTAACAAATGCAGGATATCACATAGCATTTTAGCATATTAGATATTTTTTCTCTTTGTACAGAAACAATGTAATCTGTGTGTTTAGAAAAGTGAAAGAATGCCTAGAGGAGCTTTGCTAGTTGGGTTTATCTGTAAGACTATGGCCACAGGTGTGAAGATGAATATTGTATGGGATGAGCCGTGTGGTTCCAATGTCAGTAAAATAGCCGTGCCACCTCAGTGCCGACAACCTTCTTCTATAGTTTCTTTAGGGCTAAGTGCTCATTACCAAATATTGTGTTTACAGGAAATAAGTATTTGGCTTTATTTCCATTAGGTAGGATCTCTTTACCCCTTCATACACATTAAGCTGGTCACAATGTCTACTAGTATCTTTGTCCATTGAGGGATGCACCAAAGATAGTTTTTATATCGCCCATCAACGTTTTTAAGTTTACCTCCTGAGCATGGCACTCGCTCATCCTGCAAACCAGGAAAAGGAGAGCAGCAATTCCGCCAATATGGCACCACGTTGGTGGTCGGGGGACTGTAATGGTTAGATGTCAAAACTTTTCTAGAGTAAAATTCCAGATCATGATGTGGCAAATTAGTAAATTTCTTATGTGAAGAAGTCCCATTGTTGAAGAACTGTTATGTAATGTTAGATTATATAACTTGGAATACCATGGGTCCTGTTGATTACCAAGGTGCGAATTTGTGGTTTGTTTGTTTTTTTTTCTCTGGACACCCCAACAAAACTTTGCCCAAATCCCCACTAATATATATCACTCCTAAATGCTCAAATACCTTACCAGCCCAGTAATTCCTACAATGCTTTAATTCACTCACCCCAGTTCCTGCTCCAACATCCTCAATATTCCTTTACTGTGAGGAGTCCTCCAGTTGCATCTCCTCCCCATTGACATGGCACAAGATCTCCATATTTTCTATGTATAACATCATTTTCTGTTTACACAACGATTGTTATAAGTAGAATGGATTCCAGAGAGCACAGCTAGATACTTCTATTGACTTCCGCTGTGTGACTATAAATCTAATGAAGTAACAGAACTTGGACCCAGTGGGGAATGACTTTCCTGCTCTACTCAAAGTTCTTCAGTTGGTTGGCTAATCCTTGGATATGAAGTCTTGTGGAATGCTCATTATGCAGCTTGTGGTGTCATCTGTGACTTGGTGGCTGAATGGCCATCCATAGCTTGTAATAAATGACGGCTTATCTCTGCTTGAGAAACAGCATGAAGCCCACATGTATGTAATTGTGGATTTTATGGAAAAGCTTGTAATACAATGTGTGTGTAATGGGTGCATAATGTGGTTTTTTAATGATATTTATATTTTTTATCTTTTAATGATTTTATTTTTAATAATAGTTTGGATACATTTGTAAAACGTTGCTAGCTAATTAGTTCCTTGAAATGAATGTAAATGCGGAGTTGTAAAAATGAAGTTCCATGATTGATTGGCCGAGTTGACTGACATGATTAGGCTGTAGGGAGACGTGATAGTAAGGTGTGTCGTGTAGAGTTGATTCTGAAGAAATAACATTTATTACTTTCCAGAGACCTCTTCGTTAGAAGCTTGATAAAGATGTCCGGTAAATTGCATCAGAGCATTGCGTTTAGTTTTAAGAATGTTGGGAAGGTCGACAACCACAATGGTTTCCTAGTAAATAGGAATCTCTGATAAGCTGGAGGTGTGATATAAGCACTACCTCCCTATACAAGCTCCATTTCATGTGTAAAATAGCCAACTTATTATGCAGCATTACAATTAGGGCTGCAAATGACAAATACAAGCAATTTCCTAGGAGGAATAGAAGTACCGTATTTTTCGCCATATAAGACCCAATTTTAAAGGAGGAAAATCTAGAAAAAAAAGATTCCGAAAGATTTTTCCCCTTCTGATCACTCATGTGCCATTCAAATTCCCCTTCTGATCACTCATGTGCCATTCAAATTCCCCTTCTGATCACTCATGTGCCATTCAAATTCCCCTTCTGATCACTCTGCTTTTTTTCCACTGTACGGCAGTTAGGACAGGGAACAGCAGGGGGCGCTGTGCCGGCTTCTTTCGCTCTGCACTGCAGCCAGGAGGAGACACACGCTGCTGCCAGAGAGAAGAGACACACGCAGGATCAGGTATCGGGTGAGTATCTTATTTTAATTATTTTATAACACATTTGTCGTATAGGACGCACCAACTCCCCCCCCCAGTTTTGGGGAAGAAAAAGTGCGTCTTATACGGCAAAAAATACGGTATGTGTGCAAAGGGGCTTACAATGTAAGATGAAGTTTGGCATTTCTATGTTGAATGGCAGCGGATTTGTTGCACCTTTGCTACATTATTGTAAAAGATTTGTAATCCTTTTACAGTATTCTCATATAATACCTTATATCATAAAGATTGCTGCTCAGAGCTGAGCTCTAAACTACATGGTCTGTATGGTTTAGAGCCTAAACAAAAATCCCCCAAAGCGCCAGGGAGTTTTTTTTTTTTTGTTTTTTTTTAAATACCTTTGCATGTCTCTCTTGTCAAATACTACTACCTTCTGGTGTTTGTGTTTTTTAGTTTTTAGATGTTTTTAACCTTTTTTTATGCTTTAATGGCCACCACCTGTAGATGGTGCTGTCTACTTATGTAAAGTGTGTAACTAAATGTCTCCCAAGTTTGTTGCACACTTTACATGAGGACACAGCACCATCTTTTGGTGTGACCAGAGTATAAACTAAGATCACAGAAGTCTGTTGGAGGTTAGTCAAAGAGGTAACAGTTTTTCCTTCAAAAAGGCTTTGGTGCTTGTTTAACTTTGGATTCCAACCCTGGGCGAATTGTTGCAACCATAGGTCCTGGCTCAGTTTTGCAGCTTCCCTTGTCATCTATTCATGGCTTGCTCAGTATGATACACAAGAATGAGATATGGGAAGCCCAAGCTGAACCAGGACATTGTGTCAATTTATAATGTTTGCCTGGTGTTATAACGTAACAAAGGCCAAGCACTCAATAATATAACACACATGATTAGACTTCAGTTAAAACTTTATGTTCCTGAAACATTGTGTATTTTAATGTTTATACAGAAAGTACCGACACATTATCATACTTCAGTACTGTTTACCTGATAAATGTCACCTGCACCTCATATGGAGTTGCATTAAATGAGGAACGGCATAGAATTCTATCTATGTATAATTTGGTTTAGACCCCTTTCAGACTTCTAATTATCTTGGCCACATCCCAAATTTGAACTACGGAAAATGGGGAGGTTTCCTTTTAGATAACCAACGATAATTACCGGGACTTTATAGGCCACAATGAACAATTTTCTTCAAGAGTTAATGTCTAAAAACATCTTTATTACAAATTGCATGTATAAAAAGCCATAAAAAAGTGTTAATAGCACTGGTATAGATCTCCTTATAATTTGTAATAAAGCTGTTTTTTTAACTCTTGAAGAAAAATGTTAATGTGCCCTATAAAGCCCCGTTAATTCTCTTTGGTTATCCGAAAGGAAACCTCCCCATCTTTGCTAGTTAGAATTCCATCAGTTTTGCCTCTAATGGAATGGCTGCTTTCATAAAGGGTTTTGTACACACTGTAAAATTGTTGAATATTTTTTTTTTTTTGTTTTTTTGCTTTCCATTTTCTTGCATTGTGAAATCTTTTTACCTCCTTTCTTATAGTGTTCCCGCCTTACTCAGTCTGTTGAAAATGTTGCGTGTCAAAATCCACCCACCACACCAGTGTGTGACTCCCCTGGATCCCAAAAATCATCTCGTCAAGTCAACGGACTCATAAATTGGTTAGTGTCTTCAGGTTCATTCTAAAACTTGTGAGGAGAGTTATATAGGAATATTGTGTGTTCTCTTCATCACATTCTGATGTTCATTTGCTCATAAATTCTGCTTATAATTGTGTGTGTAGATCCTTTCACCGGAATGCTTGTCTGTGCTATGGTCTCCAGGAGGCTGTGGGTTCAAATCTGTGTTTGGGGTGATTTTTGAAATTCTGCATATGTAGAAAAGTCTCACCATGTATGATTCTGTCCAGTGTCTCGATTTTTGTCTCACTTTATTTTCTTGATGGTCTCTTGAGAGTACAGGTCTACAAATAACATACTCAGAAATAAATCTTAACTTGTGCACGGGTATGTTGGCATCCTATGGACCTTCCTACCGTTTGTTTGCATTTGTGCATATAAAATATTTATAAGACTTTTTCATTTCAGACTGTGTTAGTGAATCCCTTTAGAGACCATTATTGGTTGAAATGTGATTGGTATTTTCCCAGGGCGGGAT